>NC_052512.1:40862786-40942786 GCF_014356525.2 Nilaparvata lugens
TCTAGGTCTCATCCTTGGGAAACTCGCTAAATGACATTAAAAGGTTACTCATCCTGGCTGAAACAGCTGTCGATGGTAAAAAGTGAGTGAGCGAGTGGGTATGTGAAAAATCAAAATCGCCATCCCCGAAATTCATAAGCTGACGGATGTGTAAAATAAAAAACACGATCATTTAGAGAATTGTGTTCTGTTTATCAATAATAAAAATAACGAGCGAAGCTCGGTGCCCCGATATTAGATTCTCATAGACGAGGATGTTATAGCATATATTTAAGAAGAAGAAGAAGAAGAAGAAGAAGAAGAAGAAGAAGAGAAGAAGAAGAGGAAGAAGAAGAAGAAGAAGAAGAAAAAGAAAAAATAAGAAGAAGAAGAAGAAGAAGAAGAAGAAGAAGAGAAGAAGAGAGGAAGAGAAGAGAAGAAGATGATGATGATGATGATGATGGGATGACGAAGAAGATGATGATATGACGATGACAAAACATGAGTCAATGGTTCTATGATAATGGAGAAAGTTTTATTGGATGTTTTTTATTGGACAGGTAATTTTTGATTCCCCTCTGAGATACTTCCACCCTATTTAGGGCAGTACGTACATGCACGCACATGTCCAATTACCGGACATAATAGCAGGGAATGTTCATTTTATTCATAAAATGGGGTTTCACACCTGTTCAATATATACAATGCATGTTCACTTTACTGTTGGTGTCTTATTAAAAGGATTCATACAAAATTAAATCATTATTTCATTACACATTGAAGGAATTCATGAATGGTGGGAAAATAGTATGATGACGAGAAGTTTTTTTATTGACCGAGCGAAGTGAGGTCTAAGATTCAAGTCGACGGTTTGTCATTTCTCTTATGTTTAAAATGTTGAATGTTTATATGTTGCGCTGATCGCTGTACTCAAGCAAAACCGTTAAAAAATTCTCTATCCCAGAAATTAAATTATTCTTTTTTTGCCAATTTTCTCAGTTTCAAAATTTCTTCGCAGTCATCTTTATCAATCGCATTGAAAACTTCTATCAATCCTCCATTACAAATATTTTACATTTCAAATCATGATTCACTATAACCTAAATTAATAATAATTATCGTCTACAGAGCATTAAAAACAACTGTCGAAAAATATTTACTATAAGCTGTTTCAATACCTACTATTACTTATAGTAATACTTATAAGTAATAGTAGATATTGTAACAAGCATCAGCGCTGTTATTTCGCTTGCTTACCGCCAGTAGATCATGGATCTACATGTGATGACGTCACAGTTTATTATAGATCAGTTGTGAGGCCTGAAGTATTAGTAGGTATTGGATGTTTCCCCATCAAATCTTTACAAATGTCAAGTTAATCCAAATTATTTGGTTTGAACCTCCTGCTTGGAGGTTTAAACTTTCCCAGAGTTAAACTCATACAGAGTTAAACTGATACTGTGCAAACTGAGTTTCAGTTTAAACCAAAAAAATCCAGATTTGGTTTAAGCTTTAGCTTGAACTTACACTGTGCAAACGGCCCTAAATATGATAAAATTACAGATGATTGATGATATTTAAAGAGTTCTCAACATTATTGATGATGATTGATTGATGAGTACTTATTTATGTAGATTAGAATATATACGGCTTATACACTTGTATACAATAGCTTACAAACAGCAGAGTTATAGATGAATTTACATAATAGAGACTAAGAAAATTGACCGTATATGATATGAAAAAGCAATTGTAATATAATAACTATAGAAATAATTATATGTTATGCATGTACATAAATTGGCGGAGCTTTGGACATATCAATGTCATTCTTTGGGAAGAATATAAAATATCCTCCCCAAAACTTTACAACATTATCGGAGAGGAATAGCTTTTCTATTCACAATCTTCTACATTAGCTTTTAATAAGCTTTTAAAAGCTTTAAATTAGCTTTCCAATAGCTTCTCCATTCACATATTTCGAGTAACGGTTCACGAATAATGGTGAATTCTATCAAATTTATTTTTATCAAATATATTCATCATCAATCTACACTATAATAACGGAAAGAACTGTCTTTAACACGTACGGATGGGAAATTCTCGAATGACGCATCATCCCGTCTGAACTACTGGGATGATTAACTTGATATTCGGCATATATAGATTCTCAACTAACCGAGGATGGCTATAGGCCTATTTTCAATATTCTTCAAGATTTCATTACGTCATTTTCATGTTTCAGAATAGACCCTTCCGGAGCACAGTTCTGTGAACAGTAGACCTCGCGCTCAATAAGTTACATTGACCTGTTGTTATGTTTTCTCACAAAATTAATAGATAATTTATCAATTTTGAATGTCTAGAAAAAATCCTAAATAAACATAGAGCTTTCTGTCCTATCGTACCGTGACGTGTCGTCCCGGAATGTGAGTGTGAGCGCTGTTATCAGGTCTGGCTGCAACTGTCTACAACGTTGATGGAAAGATACATTTTCAAGATGTTCGATGTTTTTGAACGGGTAGTATTATAGTCCACTAGACAGCTGATTTATGTTGAATAATTCTATAGTCTGATTTTCACTCTAATATTGACGGATGAAGGAGGCTCCTTTTTCCTTTTATATTATCCTTAAGATGCAAAATTTCCAAAACCTTGTATATACATCAACGCGCAATTTAAGAAGGAACATACCTGTCAAATTTCATGAAAATCTATTACCGCGTTTCGCCGTAAATGCACAACATTTAAACATTAAGAGAAATGCCAAACCGTCAACCTCACTTCGCTCGGTCAACTAATAGAGAATTGGGTGCATTTTTCACAATCTCCTACTCATGGAAACATTATCTTATGGATGCTCCTGGTTATGTTTTGAAGCAGCCTCGATCCATAATCAGTGTATGGGATATTCTACTACAACTACTAGTAGTAAGATCAGCTGTTTACCGGCTTGATTTCATGCATGGAAAACAGCTGAGATTGAATGACTATGACAAAAATATTCTTACCGTACGGTTGACATTGATCAGGAAATGTTTCCAACATACCTGTGAACAGAAAAAAAAAACACATTATACACGGTGTTCTGGAACAGTAGACCTCACGCAGTATATCTCATCCGAAAGTACCTGATTGAAACTATAGACCTTATGGAAATACAGCAATAGACTGGCTCTCCACACATCTATGTAATCACTTGTCAGCTGATTTATGATAATAATTCTATAGTCTGATTTTACTCAATATTGGCGTATGAAGGAGGCTCCTTTTTCCTTTTATACGTAGTTTTGGAACAGTAGACCTCACGCAGTATCTCATCCACAAGTACCTGATTGAAACTATAGACCTTATGGAAATACAGCAATAGAGGGCTTCTCCACAAATCTATGTTATCACTTGTCAGCTGAATTATGATGAATAATTCTATTGTCTGATTTTTACTCTAATATTGGCGTATGAAGGAGGCTCCTTACTCCTTTTATACTATTAGTTCTGTGAACAGTAGACCTCACGCAGTATTCTCATCCACAAGTACCTGACTGAAACATATGGAAATACAGCAATAGACTGGCTTCTCCACACATCTGTGTAATCACTTGTCAGCTGATTGGATGAATTATCTATAGTCTGATTTTTACTCTAATATTGGCGTATGAAGGAGGCTCCTTTTTCCTTCTATACTAGTAGTTCTGTGAACAGTAGACCTCACGCAGTATTCTCATCACGCTGTATGGAAATACAGCAATAGACTGGCTTCTCCACACATCTGTGTAATCACTTGTCAGCTGATTATGATGAATAATTCTATGTCTGTTTTTTTCTAATATTGGCGTATGAAGCGGCTCCTTTTTCTTTTATACTAGTAGTTCTGTGAACAGTAGACCTACGCAGTATTCTCATCCAGAAGTACCGATTGAAATATAGACCTTATGGAAATACAGCAATAGACTGGCTTCTACAACATCTGTGTAATCACTTGTCAGCTGATTTAGATGAATAATTCTATAGTCTGTTTTTACTCTAATATTGGCGTATGAGAGGCTCCCTTTCCTTATACTAGTAGTTCTGTGAACAGTAGACCACACGCAGTATTTCATCCACAAGTACCTGATGATGGAACTATAGACCTTATGGAATACAGCAATATACTGGCTTCTCCACACATCTGTGTAATCACTTGTCAGTTGACTTATGATGAATAAATTCTATAGTCTGATTTTTACTCTAATATTGGCGTATGAAGGAGCTACGTTTTCCTTTTATATATCCTTGAAATGCAAAATTTCCAAAAACTTGTATATACGTCGACGCGCAATTTAAAAAGGAACTACCTGTCAAATTCATGAAAATCTATTACCGCGTTTCGCCGTAAATGCGCAACATATAAACATTTAACATTAAGAGAAATGCCAAACGTCGACTTGAATCTTAGACTTCACTTCGCTCGGTCAATAAACATTTAAACGTTAAGAGAAATGCCAAACCGTCGACTTGAATCTTAGACCTCACTTCGCTCGGTCAATAAACATTTAAACGTTAAGAGAAATGCCAAACCGTCAACTTGAATCTTAGACCTCACTTCGCTCGGTCAACTAGAAGAGAATTAGGTGGATTTTCACCTAATCTCCTACTCATAAGGTTCGTACACATTTACGCGCCGCGAACAAGAGCAATTCACTTTTAATCAGCTGATGCCAAGCTTTTTATATCTGTATCTTACCGTTTCTGTAAAAATGCAGATATGGTCAGCTGATTAAAAGTGAATTGCTCATGTTCGCGGCGCGTATATCTGTACGCACCTATAGAAACATTATCTCATGGAAGCTATTGGTTATGTTTTGAAGCTTCTCCAATCCATGATCAGTGTTGATTGATTGATTGATTGAGTACTTTATTTATGTAGATTACAATATATACTGGCTTATACACTTATATACAATAGCTTACAATACAGCAAAATTATAGATGACTTTACATAATATAGACTAAGAAAATAATTATTGAACTGTAATGATATGAAAAGCATTTGTAATATAATAACTATAGATAATAATTATATTGTTATGCATCTACATAAATTGGCGGAGCTTTGGACATATCAATGTCCATTCTAAGGAAACAATATTCAATATATCCTCCCCACTAACTCTCCACCTCTCACAATCTCCTACTCATAGAAACATTTTCCCATGGAAGCTCCTGGTAATGTTTTGAAGTATCCACAATCCATGATCAGTGTATGGGATATTCTACTATGATACCTAACACGTAGGATATTACAGTGTGTGATAAATAGCCCTCGCTCCTAACTAATGACAAACATGGGACCTACAATAGAGGTGATTAAAATTTCCACCAATTATCATTTATCATACTCATCATCATCAATCAGAATATTGATTGTTATTATGATGCTCGATATTTGAGGACAGCCATGTACGGTGCACAATAATGGAGGACCTCTTCGTCATTCTCTCTCATTTTCTCTCTCTTTCCCTTTTTGGTAGAGTTAGTGGGAAGAATACTTCGAATATTGTTTCCGAAGAATGGACATTGATATGTCCAAAGCTCCGCCAATTTATGTAGATGTATAACAGTTTTATCTATTTTATCTATAGTTATTACAAATTGTTTTTTTTCATATTATATACAGCTCTATAATAATTTTCCTAATTTATATTTTGTAAATTCATCCATAATTTTGCTGTATTGAAAGCTATTGTATATAAGTGTATGAGCCAGTATATATTGTAATCTACATAAATAAAGTACTCAATCAATCAATCAATCAATCCCTCTCTCTGACTTTAAAAAAACATATTTGGAACATGAGTGAAACTGTCCGGCCCTAGAACGATTACATAACCATCCCTCACCCATTCCACAATATAAACCTTTAAACCATGTTATAGAACGAATATATATATATATATATATATATATATATATATATTATATATATATATATAATATATATATATATATTATAAAATATATAAACTATGTTATTTTAATTATCCACTGCATACTGCTGTATATTACTGAAAGTTGATAACCCTGATCTACTGTCAGCCTACTTCATTTTATTAATCAATTATTGATCTTATCTACCTATATAATTATTTTACTTTAACAATTTTCTGTTTTTTTTTCTCTTAAATATTCATATTTATTGAAAATTTTACAATATTTCCATTAATAAATAAATCCTTAGTTTAAATAACGAAATTAACGTTTTGGTAGAGATTAGTGGGGAGGATATTTTAATATTCTTTCCGAAGAATGGACATGATATGTCCAAAGCTCCGCCAATTTATGTAGATGCATAACAATATAATTATCTATAGTTATTATATTACAAATTGCTTTTTTATATCATAATTATAAAGTTCAATAATTATTTTCTTAGTCTATATTATGTAAATTCATCTATAATTTTGCTGTATATTAAGCTATTGTATATAAATGTATAAGCCAGTATATATTGTAATCTACATAAATAAAGTACTCAATCAATCAATCAATCCCTCACTCTCTCTTCTTCTCATTGACTCTTCGCTTTTAATTCTCAATCCCTATTCTTATTACTTTCCTTGCCCTATTACCATAGGTAAGGAAAGTATTGCCATAGAGAAACAATAGCATAAGTAGATATCCCATGGTATAGGGAGTTTATGTCGCAACTTCTACTATTATCTCAAGCCTACAGTCCACGTAGTTCTTTCCCGTGAAGCTTTATGACGCTGGTAGTCTCTCATATCGTGCCGTTCATATCCTCTCACCCCAACAAAACAGTAAAATTCGACAGTAATAGGCTTGAGATAACAGTAAAAGTTGCGACATAAATTCCCAATACCATGGGATATCTAATTACACTATTGTTTCTCTATAGAAATTGCATTCATTAAAAAATAAGGTACCCCAATTTCTAAATTTCTATACGTTTCAAGGTCCCCTGAGTCCAAAAAGTGTGTGTGTGTGTGTGTGTTGTGTGTGTGTGTGTGTGTGGTGTGTGTGGTGTGTGTGTGTGGTGTGTGTGTGTTGTGTGTGTGGTGTGTGTGTGTGTATGAGTGTATGTATGTCTGTGTACACGATATCTCATCTCCTAATTAACGTAATGACTTGAAATTTGGAACTTAAGGTTCTCACAATATAAGGATCTGACACGAACAATTAAGATCAAATGCAATTCAAGATGGCGGCTATGACGAATGACGAAAGTTTTTTTAAAAACAGGGGTTCCGCGATTTTCTCAAGAACGGCTCTAACGATTTTGATTAAATTCATACCGGAAATAGTCATCGATAAGCTCTATCAACTGCCACAAGTCCCATATCTGTAAAAATTTCAGGAGCTCCGCCCCATCTATGCAAAGTTTGATTTTAGTTCCCCAATTATCTGGCTTCGGATACAATTTAAAAAAATATCAGGAGAGTGAGAGATAGAGAGAGATAGAGTGAGAGAGAGTGTGAGAGAAGAAGAAGAAGAAGAAGAAGAAGAAGAAGAAGAAGATGATGATGAAGATGATAATGAAGATGAATAAGAAGAATAAGAAGAAGAAGTAGTAGGAGAAGGAGGAGGAGAACGAGAAAGATAAGAAGGAGGTGAACGCGAATGTGGGAGTGAAGGAGAAGAAGAATAGAAGAAGAAGAAGAAGAAGAAGAAGAGATTATGATGATCAACAACTTGACAAGAAACACTCGAGTGACGTCATGGTTTATATTGAACCGAGAGTGTATTCATTCTCTTCTGTAGTAATAAGTGTCACCAAGTTTGTGACACCCCAAACATCTATTGTGTTTTGTAGAGCTTACAATATTTATATGTAACCCACATATTACATAGCTACATGTTACATAGTTACATGTTACATAGTTACGAAATGGTAGGTAAATATATAGCTATATGAGTTTCCCTGATACAATACGTGGAGAAAGCACCCTTATAATTTGAACCTGTATTTAACGCTGCGTTGACACTTTAATGGAACAACGTGGTTAAATTATAATGCCAATTTACGGAGTGTTTGATAATGTGCAGGCGAGGTGAATCAGTCAGAGGAGAGAAAAGGAAGAAAAATCAGAGAAAAAGGATGTTCAGGGAGGAAGACAATGAGAATCTAGTCTGGGAATAACTAGTGACCGCCTGGGTTTGAGAACTCGCTCATAAACTGTTATAATGGCAATTATCAGGGTGTTGAATATGCAGGCGAGGTGAATCAGTCAGAGGAGAGAAAAGGACGAAAAATCAGAGAAAAAGGTTGTTCAGGAAGAAAGACAATGAGAATCTAGTCTGGGAATAACTAGTGAACCCCTGGGTTGGAGAACTCGCTCATAAACTGTTATAATGGCAATTATCAGGGTGTTGAATATGCAGGCGAGGTGAATCAGTCAGAGGAGAGAAAAGGAAGAAAAATCAGAGAAAAAGGATGTTCAGGAAGAAAGACAATGAGAATCTAGTCTGAGAATAACTAGTGACCGCCTGGGTTGAAGAACTCGCTCATAAACTGTTATAAAGGCAATTATCAGGGTGTTGAATGTGCAGGCGAGGTGAATCAGTCAGAGGAGAGAAAAGGACGAAAAATCCGAGAAAAAGGTTGTTCAGGGAGGAAGACAATGAGAATCTAGTCTGGGAATAACTAATGACCGCCTGGGTTGGAGAACTCGCTCATAAACTGTTATAAAGGCAATTATGAGGGTGTTGAATATGCACGCGAGGTGAATCAGTCAGAGTAGAGAAAAGGACGAAAAATCCGAGAAAAAGGATGTTCAGGGAGGAAGACAATGAGAATCTAGTCTGGGAATAACTAGTGACCGCCTGGGTTGGAGAACTCGCTCATAAACTGTTATAATGGCAATTATCAGGGTGTTGAATGTGCAGGCGAGGTGAATCAGTCAGAGTAGAGAAAAGGACGAAAAATCCGAGAAAAAGGATGTTCAGGAAGAAAGACAATTAGAATCTAGCCTGGGAATAACTAGTGACCGCCTGGGTTGGAGAACTCGCTCGTGAACTTTTGTATTGTAATCTTTAAGGGGCGGTTTCCGAGCTCGGGATCTATAAGTTCTGGACTTACAGAGTCAAGGACTAAAATAAGCTCTCGGGTCTAAATCGACTTTCTGAGTCACGATTTTATCTTCTAAACTCCGGGGTCTATAAAGTTCTCGACTTATTTGAGTCCAGGACTTTAATGTAGTAAACATGAGGGGAATTCACAATATTTTGCTGTTATATTGTTGGCATTACGAAAAACGAAAACAACTGATTGCAGCGGGATAATTCAAATGATCATGCTCTCTAAACTATTTTGTGAAATATTCAAAGCAAAACCTTACAAACCTTATAGATTTTGAACATTTTATTTTACTTTATGCTATTATTGATCATTGATCCTAACCAGTGATTTTGGAATAAAAATTTCATTAGGCTATTGAGTTTGAAAACGTATTTGTTTTGAAAAAAAAACTGGAATAATAATTATTATTGTTATATTAATATGTTGAATGACATGAAATTTAATAACATTCAGATCGGAATATAAATTCCAAGCCAATCCTGTATTATTTTTCTTGAACATTCTTAGGTTATGTCACATTTGTAAAATAAGGTTAGTTTTTTATGCATAATTCTGATACAATTTTATTGCAAAATAAACTTGCAAACTATAAATTTCGATGGACTAATCCAAATAATTTAGGTATTCCATGACATCTATTTGGCTTTTCATCTACTGCAAAACAATAACTGAATTGTGTTTGCTCAGTTAAGTGTAGAACTTCAATTTAAACCCTACCACAGTCGAGGGTTTAAAATTACGCTGTTTTAAGTTCTGGACTTAACGATTTTTGATAAATCCTCGACTCGGAAAGAGGCGAGAATCTAAAGTCCTGGACTTATAAGCCCTTCACTCAGAAAGCGAAATTATAAACCCTAGGGTCTAACGTGATCTCCAAACTCCAGAGTCTATTTAAGTCCTCAACTATGTTAATGCTCTGACTCGGAAAGCCAATTTTCTGACACCAGAGTTTAAAGCAAGTTTAAGTCTAGAACTTAGCTAAATCCCGAGCTCGGAAACCGGCCCTAAATGTCTGGTGTGGAGCACTCACAAAACTTTCCTAACCGTTATAAAAATTGATCACCTGACGCTAATGTTCACGCGCATCTCAAGGCTACTATTCAAAGATCTGAGCCAGCTGGTGACAGGTCAATAACACTGGAGACACACGAGGTCTGCTATCTCTTCATAGTGAATGATTAGGTGGGAATCAACAGTTGCCAACAGTTTGCAATTGAATAATCACATTTTCTCGAATTTTGAGCTTATTTTCAGTTTTAGGTGAAAATATTACAAAACATTAATTGTAGAGATTTCCATGCTCAATCTTTTACAATTGGAGTTTTTTGTTTAGATTGTATCTAAAGCCTAATAATTGAGAATCCGAAATCAAACATTGCATAGATGGGGCGGAGCTCCTGGAATTTTTACAGATATGGGACTTGTGGCAGTTGATAGTCCATAGTGAATGATTAGAATAGAATTAACTGTTGCCAACAGTTTGCAATTGAATAATCACATTTTCTCGAATTTCGAACTTATTTTCAATTTTAGGTAGACAAATTCATGCTCAATCTTTTCCACTTTTTTGTTCAAATTGTATCTGAAGCCTGATAATTGGGAATCTAAAATCAAATTTTGCATAGAAGAAGAAGAAGTTGGAGAGGTAGAAGAAGAAGATTTGAGAGGCGGAGGCGGATGAGGAGTAAGAGGAGGAGTAGAAGTAGGAGCAGGAGAAGGAGGAGGATGAGAAAATGAAGAAGAAGAAGGAAGGGAAGAGAAGGAGAATGAAGTGGGTGAGAAAGAAGAATAAGAGGAATAAAAGGATACGAACAACAAAAACAAGTTCGAGGATTGAAGGAAAGAGAATGGAGAAAGAGGATAGAAAAAGGATGAAATTGAGATGAATGTAGAGTGAGAGGGAAAAGTTTACAAACGAGACAAATCGTTATTGTGAGGTCCACGTTATAATGGCAGTGGATGAAGATAGAAGAATAGCCATGCCGATTCTCTGTATTAATTAATTATATTTCTACACTGTCAAAAACATAATTGGCATCGTTGTGGACCTAGAAAAAGATAGTACCACCGGTTTTGTCGAATGATAGACAAGGATAGCAAAACCAAAGTTGATCAAATACTGTCATTATAACGTGGACCTCACTATAGTATATTATATTCGCCTGCAGGTCGTTACTGATTGAGCGGTGAATCAACGAACGAACGAATTTGACATTATTGATTGGCTCAACTTCAACTGGAGCATGATCAGAGAAAAACCGAGTTCATGACAAGCAGCGCCAAAAATAAGGAAAATAAAAATTCACCTGTCAAAAATTCACAGTAATTGATGAACTACACAAAAATAGAACGAATATTCAATATTTTATCGAACAAAATTACATGGTTTGCCTTTCATCTACATAAACCAGTAGTTCTGTGAACAGTAGACCTCACGCAGTATTCTCATCCACAATTACCTGATTGAAACTATAGACCTTATGGAAATATAGCAATAGACTGGCTTCTCCACACATCTGTGTAATCACTTGTCAGCTGATTTATGATGAATAATTCTATAGTCTGATTTTTACTCTAATATTGGCGTATGAAGGAGGCTCCTTTTTTTCTTTTATACTAGTAGTTCTGTGAACAGTAGACCACACGCAGTATTCTCATCCACAAGTACCTGATTGAAACTATAGACCTTATGGAAATATAGCAATAGACTGGCTTCTCCACACATCTGTGTAATCACTTGTCAGCTGATTTATGATGAATAATTCTATAGTCTGATTTTTACTCTAATATTGGCGTATGAAGGAGGCTCCTTTTTCCTTTTATATAATCCTTGAAATGCAAAATTTCCAAAAACTTTGTATATACGTCGACGCGCAATTAAAAAAGGAACATACCTGTCGAGTTTCATGAAAATCTATTACCGCGTTTCGCCGTAAATGCGCAACATTTAAACATTAAGATTAATTCCAAACCGTCTACTTGAATCTTAGACCTCACTTCGCTCGGTCAATAAACGGAATGTAAACATGAAACCCTTCACGTTTTCAAAATATTCAAGTGGCGAAAATGAGTGAAATAAAAATCCACCTGTCAAAAATTCACAATAATTGATGAAGTGCAAAAAAATAGAACAGATATTCAATATTTTATCAAACAAAATTACATGGTTTGACTCTTATCTACATAAGTAGTGGAGTTTGAACGTCAAACCCTTGACGTTTTGAAAATTTCAAGTGGCAAAAATAAGGGAAATAAAAATCCATCTGTCAAAAATTCACAATAATTGATGAAGTACACAAAGATAGAACTAATATACAATATTTTATCAAACGAAATTACATGGTTTGCCTTTTATGTACATAAATAGCGGAGTTTGAACGTGAAACCTTTCACGTTTTGAAAATATTCAAGATAATCCAGTCAGTTAACACTCTTCTACTCTACTGACTAAAAATCTGGTCTGGCGACTCACACAACCATCCTTGCCGTTATGACATGTATTCATTATGTTCATGTTCAATCTTTTCCACTGAAAATATTTTGTTCTAATCGTATCTGAAGCCTGATAATTGGGAGTCTAGAATCAAACTTAGCATAGATGGGGCGGAGCTCCTGAAATTTTTACAGATATGGGACTTGTGGCAGTTGATAGAGCTTACCACTTACTATTTTATGTATGAATTTGATCAGAATCGTTGGAACCGTTTTTGAGATCGAAAAACCCTGTTTTTGACATCATTTTTGTCATTTTAGTCGCCATCTTGGAACGTATTTGATTGAAATTGTTCGTATCGGATCCTTATAGGGGAAGGTCCTAAAGTTCCAAATTACAAGTCATTCTGTTAATTTGTTAATTGGGAGATGAGATATCGTGTACACAGACGCACATACACTCATATACACACACACACACACACACACACACTTTTTTTATTTTAAATTTTTTTATGTATGTTACAATATTTACTGGCTTATACACGAATTCACATTGAATGACAGTATTGCTATTAATTTATTCAACGAATTTCAGGAAGTATAAATAATTAATCAATGAGAATAAAGATAAATAAATAAAGAAAAATAATTGTTGATTCTCTGAAAAGTATATAATATAATATTCTTTCCATCAACACACGACCGGGGAAAAAAGAGGTTAGATTGGATTTCTTTATTTATGTATGTTACAATATTTACTGGCTTATACACTAATTTACATTAAATGACGGTAATGCTAATTATTCAAAGAATTTTACAAAGTATAGATAATTAATCAATGAGAATGAAGATTGAATGCAATATTAGAATAACGATAATATAAAATTGTAATGTAACTTCATAAATCGGCGGTGCTTCAACAAATAATTGTCGATCCTTTAAGAAAGATATAAAATAATATCGTTCCCATCAACACACGACCGGGTTGTGATGGAATAGAGCTGTTGGGAATATTATAACATGGGAATATGTGATTTGAATCTTAGAAATGGGATGAATGGATAAGATGGATGATATTAGAGAGAGAGAGAGATAGTGAATACAATATTGCATCAATGATTCGAAATAGATAAATGGAACAAACGTTGTAGGGTGGGAATTAATTGAGATTTTTGTAATTGATTGATTAATAATTACGATATACAATACTATGCACAAGAGAGAGAGAACGGATGAGAAAGAGAGAGGTAGAAAGAGACAGAGAGAACGAAGGAGAGAGAGAAAAAAAGGGATGCGAAAGAATAAAAAGAGGGCAGGCGGTCACGTAGCAGGAATACTATGTCACGCTCTCTCATCAAAACTACGAAATTCGTGTTGTCACGTCCGTAGGGGGGTGGGAGGGTGACAGAGCGAATTAGGTGATTGGCGAGGACTTTAGGCAGGATTACCCCACCGGTTATCACGTGACCCGGACGAGGAATTCGATGAAAAGAATGGGGAGGTGAGGATGTAATAATTGGGAGAGAGACAGCGAATTTCGCACCAATGACAGACACAACTTTCAGGTGAATTGTGCGTTGATTAACAACAGCGTTTTCTGCGAATTTTATTGTGCTGAGATGAAAGTCAGTGGATTATTGGAATCCGTGATGGGTTCATTCCACTCGGCTTAAACGAACTCCAAATGAACCAATTAATACAACAGGGCAAAACTAGTCTCTCAAAATTCACACCTCTTAAAGTGCGTACAGATATACGCGCCGCAAACATGAGCAATTCACTTTTAATCAGCTGATGTCAAGCTTTTTATATCAGTATCTTACCGTTTCTGTAAAAATACAGATATAGTCAGCTGATTAAAAGTGAATTGCTCATGTTCGCGGCGCGTATATCTGTACGCACCTTTAGAGCTTGTTCACATGACAGCGATTTACGCTCGGTAGTCGCACGGTTACCGCTCGGTTGCCGCTCTGTTGTCGCTCGGTTGTCGCTCGGTTGCCGCTCGGTTGTCGCTCGGTTGCCGGGCGTTCCGATATACCTACTATATAGTGAGGTCCACGTTATAATGGCAGTGGATAAAGATAGGAGAATAGCGATGTCGATTCTCTTCATTAATTAATTATATTTCTACAGTCAAAAACATAATTGGCATCGTTGTAGACCTAGAAAAGGATTGTACCACCGGCTTTGTCGAAAGATAGACAAGGATAGCAAAACCAAAGTTGATCAAATACTGTCATTATAACGTGGACCTCACTAGAGCAGGTGAATTGTGCGTTGATTAACAGCGTTTTCTGCGAATTTTATTGTGTTGAGATGAAAGTCAGTTTATTATTGCAATGAGTGAGATGACAGATGGGTTCAATCCACTACGCTTAACCATAGAGAAACAATAGCATAAGTAGATATCCCATGGTATAGGGAATTTATGTCGCAACTTTTACTGCTATCTCAAGCCGATTACTGTCGATTATTGTCGAATTTTACTGTTTTGACCGGGTAAGAGTGTATGAACGGCACAATTTGAGAGACTACCTTCACTATATGAGAGAACGAAGGAGATAGAGAAAAAGAAAGATACAGAGAGAACGAAGGAGAGAGAGAAAGAAACAGAGAGAACGAAGGAGAGAGAGAAAAACAGACAGAGAGAACGAAGGAGAGAGAGAGAGAAACAGACAAAGATAACGAAGGAGAGAGAAAACAAAGAAAAGAGAGAGATTGAGAAAGTGAGAATGAAGGAGAGAGAGAAAGAGGAAGAGAGATGGAGGAGAGAGAGAAAGAGGAAGAGATAATGTGAGAGAGAGAGAGTAAGAGGCAGAGACTGAGAGAGTGGGAGTGAGAGGAAGAGACTGAGAGTGAGTGAAAAAGAGAAAGTGAGAGAGAGAGGAAGTGAGAGTGAAAGATTTAGAGAAAACGAAGGAGACATTGTGGGAGAGAAAGACACATTAAGAACGAAGGAGAAAGAGGGAGAGGAAGTGAAAAAGACAGAGAGAACGAAGGAGAGAGAGGGGGATGAAGAGTCAGAGAGAAGTAAGGAGAGAGAGTGATAAAGGGACAGTGAGAACAAAGGAGAGAGGAAACGAAGAAAAGAAAGAGAGAGTGAAAGAGAAAGTGAGAATAAAGGAGAGAGAGAAAGAGAAAGAGGCAGTGAGAGAGTGAGGGAGAGGAAGAGACAGTAGAAGCGTGAGAGAGAGAGAGAGATTGAGAAAGAGACAGAGAGAAAGAGGGTGAGAGAAAGATTCAGAAATTTCAGGTGAATTGTGCGTTGATTAACAGCGTTTTCTGCGAATTTTATTGTGTTGAGATGAAAGTCAGTGGATTATTGGAATCCATGAACCATGAATCCATGATGGGTTCATTCCACTCTAAACGAACTCCAAATGAACCAATTAATACAACAGGGAAAAACTAGTAGTACTGGGAACAGTAGACCTCACGCAGTATTCTCATCCACAAGTACCTGATTGAAACTATAGACCTTATGGAAATACAGCAATAGACTGGCTTCTCCACACATCTGTGTCATCACTTGTCAGCTGATTTATGATGAATAATTCTATAGTGAGGTCCACGTTATAATGACAGTATTTGATCAACTTTGGTTTTGCTATCCTTGTCTATCATTCAACAAAGCGGATAGCGGTATCTGTTTTTATTACTTTCCTTGCCCTATTACCATAGGTAAGGAGAAGGTGGAAGAACAAATGAGAAGAATGAAACAGGGAGAAAATGAAGACTTAGACGAAAAGGGTGATGAGGGAAGAGGAAGAACGGGTAAGAAGGAGATGGAGAATATGAGAAAAGGAGAGTGTGAGAAGCAACACTGAGAAAAGAGAAGGAACGTATAAGAAGGAGATGGAGAAAATGGGAAAAAGGGGGAGGAAAGAGAAGAAAGGGAGAGGCAACACTGAGAAGAGAGGATTGAAGAAAAAGAGGAGAGAAGATGGAAAAGACAAGAAAAGGGAGGAGAGAGAACATAGAGAGAAGCAACACTGAAGAGAGAAGAATGGAGATGAAAGAGAAGAAACGGGTGAGAAGAAGATGAGAAAAAGGGGGAGGAAAGAGAAGAAAGAGAGAAGCAAAACTGAGAAGAGAAGAGAGGACAAACGGGTAAGAAGATGAAAAAAAAAGGGAAGAAAGATAAGAAAGAGAGAAGCAACACTGTTAAGAGAAGAGGGAGGAGAAGAGAGGAGGAACGGGTAAGAAGAAGATGAAAAAAGGGGGAAGAAAGAGAAGAAAGAGAGAAGCAACACTGAGAAGAGAAGAGGGAAGATGAGAGAGGAGAAACGGGAATGAGAGAAGCAACACTGAGAGAGAAAATGGAAGAAACTGGAGGAGAAAAGAGGGGAGAGAAAAGAGAAGAAACGGGTAAGAAGAAGATGAGAAAAAGGGGGAGGAAAGAGAAGAGAGAGAGAGAGAAGCAAAACAGAGACGAGAAGGAAATAAGAAAAAAGGAGAAGAAGATGAAGAAGACGACAAAAATGAGGAGGTGAAATAAAAATACTGAGAAGCAACACTAATTTCTTTGCTTTACGAAATTTCTTAATTTCTTAATTTACGAGAAGAGAGATAACAAAAAAGGAAAAGAAGATGAAGAAGACGAGGAAAAGGATAAGAGAAAGATTGAGAAAGACAACACTAATTTCTTTGCTTTTGTGACTGTTGAACCCTCACCAGTAAATATACACCCCTTGAGTATATGACACAAAAGCATTTCAAAATTGAAAAATGGGTAGTAAGTGCTACGCCCCAAGGGAGTTGAGGGCATCAAAAATCACCATAGAAAAGGATAGAGTAGGAGAAAGGAGAGATAATAGAGCAAAAAGAAAAAGAAGAAATTTCTACGATAATCTTTGATGGTCGGATATTGCCGTGATGGAGACAACTCCATGTATATTAAGTAGATGTTTTTCAAAAGAGGAGACTGCAACATTTTGGGGTTGAAATCCCTTCCTATAAGGTTCGAAGGGTGCCTGGGGACAGGAGAGCCCTCTTTGAAATTGATTTCTTATCACGGCACTTTCCTTGTAATGTTCGTCTCTCATCAAAGATTAAATCACAATTTACTGTACTGAGGTTGTATGGTAGAGAACAGCAACACTTTTTACAGGGTTTGTCTCTCAGCCCGTGTTCACACTGAACAAATGTTCGGCACACATGTTTGTTGAGAAGCTCAGGGACAAACATTTTAAAAAGTTTGGACAATCATTGTTTGTCAAACAAAAAATTACTGTTTTACTTTCCTTGCCCTATTACCATAGGTAAGGAAAGTATTGCTTTCCGAAAAAATTGAGGTACCCCAATTTCTAAATTTCTATAAGTTTCAAGGTCCCCTGAGTCAAAAAAGTGGTTTTTGGGTATATATATATATATATATAATATATATATATATATATAGACCATACCCAAAGTGTACTCAGGGGAGCACACTCAGGGTGTGTGCTCCTGCTCAAAGTTGACTCAGGGGACCTTGAAACTTATAGAAATTTAGAAATTGGGGTACCTCAATTTTTTCGGAAAGCAATACTTTCCTTACCTATGGTAATAGGGCAAGGAAAGTAAAACAGTAATTTTTTGTTTGACAAACAATGATTGTCCAAACTTTTTAAAATGTTTGTCCCTGAGCTTCTCAACAAACATGTGTGCCGAACATTTGTTCAGTGTGAACACGGGCTGAGAGACAAACCCTGTAAAAAGTGTTGCTGTTCTCTACCATACAACCTCAGTACAGTATTGTGATTGTGATTTATCTTGATGAGAGACGAACATATATATATATATATATATATATATATATATATATATATATATGTGTGTGTGTGTGTGTGTGTGTGTGGGGTTTTTCGCGATTTTCTCGAAAACGGCTCCAACGATTTTGATTAAAGTTATACCTAAAATATACATCGGTAAGCTCTATCAACTGCCACGAAGTCCCATATCTGTAAAAATTTCAGGAGCTCCGCCCCATCTATGCAAAGTTTGATTTTAGATTCTCAATTATCAGGCTTCAGATACCACTCAAACAAAAAATTTCAAGTGGAAAAGATTGAGCATGGAAATCTCTTCAATTAATTTCCAGTAACATTTTCACCTAAAATTGAAAATAAGTTTGAAATTTGAGAAAATGTAATATTATTCAATTGCAAACTGTTGGCAAGTGTTGGTTCAAATCATTCACTATGAAGAGATAGCAGACCTCGTGTGTATCCAGCGTTATTGCCCTGTCTCAAGCTGGCTGAAATCCTTGAATAGTAGACTTGAGATGCGCGTGAACACTAGAGTCAGGTGATCAATTTTCATAACGGCAAGGAAAGTTGTGTGAGTGCGCCACACCAGATGTTTTCCAAACACTATGGGCCGGCTTCCGAGTTCGGGATTCAGCTAAGTTCTAGACTTTAAACAGCTGGAGTCAGAAAATTGGCTTTCCAGCCAGACCGGGGCGTAGTCGCAGCTTTTATAACAGTAGTTGTAGTTTTTATTTTCTCATTTATATAATTGGAAACGTCTTTCCTTGACGAAATTGGACATTCCTAAATAGTTCAAAATAGCTAAAACCTTACACTATTTTATTTCGTGTCCAATTTTCTAGTTTTTTACTTTCCTTGCCCTATTACCATAGGTAAGGAAAGTATTGCTTTCCGAAAAAAATTAAGTTACCCCAATTTCTAAATTTCTATACGTTTCAAGGACCCCTAAGTCCAAAAAAGTGGTTTTTGGGTATTGGTCTGTGGGTGTGTGTGTGTGTGTGTGTGTGTGTGTGTGTGTGTGTGTGTGTGTGTGTGTGTGTGTGTGTGTGTGTGTGTGTGTGTGTGTGTATGAGTGCATGTGCGTCTGTGTACATGATATCTCATCTCTCAGTAAATGGAAAGACTTGAAATTTGGAACGTATGGTCCTTACACTATAAGGATCCGACACGAACAATTTCGATAAAATGCAATCCAAGATGGCGCCTAAATTGGCGAAAATGTTGTCAAAAACAGGGTTTTTCGCGATTTCCTCGAAAACGGCTCCAACGATTTTGATCAAATTCATACCTAAAATAGTCATTGATATGCTCTATCAACTGCCACTAGTCTCATATCTGTGAAAATTTCAGGAGCTCTGCCTCATTTATGCAAAGTTTGATTTTAGATTCCCAATTATCAGGCTTCAGATAAAATTTAAACAAAAAAATTTGAGTGGAAAAGATTGAGCATGAAAATCTCTACAATTAATGTTCAGTAACAATTTCATTGGAAAATAAGCTCGAAATTCGAGAAAATGTGTTTATTCAATTGCAAACTGTTGGCAACACTGTTGATTCTATTAAATTATTCACTATGAAGAGATAGCAGACTTCGTGTGTCTCCAGCGTTATTGTCCTGTCATTAGCTGGCTCAAATCTTTGAATAGTAGACTTGAGATGCGCGGGAACACTAGCGTCAGGTGATCAATTATTATAACGGCAAGGGAAGTTGTGTGAGTGCGTCACACCAGATTTTTGAAATTTAATTCAAACAGGACTATGACAATGACTGCGACTACGCCCCGTTTTGGGAAGCCAATTATCTGACTCCAGCTGTTTAAAGTTTGAACGTTTCGAGCACGGAAACCGGCCCTAGAAATAGTGTTGACAGCTGTAAAACATGAAACTTATTTTTCTCACTTACAAATATTTTGTTTGGTGACGCGTCCACACTGGCCATGGGCAAACATTGTTTGTCAAACATAATAACATTTGCCCAAACTGTTTCAACAAACATGATTGTCGAGCATTTGTTCAGTGTAAACATGACTTTGAACTGTTTTTAACTGTTGCTTTGTTTTTATGAAAAAATCTGGTGTGACGCACTCACACAACTTTCCTTGCCGTTATGAAAATTGATCAACTGACGCTAGTGTTCCCGCGCATCTCAAGTCTACTATTCAAAGATTTGAGCCAGCTGGTGACAGGACAATAACGCTGCAGACACATGAAGTCTGCTATCTGTTCATAGTGAAAGATTTAATAGAATCAACACTTGCCAACAGTTTGCAAATTGAATAATCTTATTTTCTCGAACTTCGAGCTTATTTCTAAATTTAGGTGAAAATGTTACTGGACATTGTACAGATTTTCATGCTCAATCTTTTCCACTTGGAATTTTTTGTTTAAATTGTATCTGAAGCCTGATAATTGGGAATCTAAAATCAAACTTTGCATAGATGGGGCGGAGCTCCTGGAATTTTTACAGATATGGGACTCGTGGCAGTTGATAGAGCTTATCAATGACTTTTCTAGGTATAAATTTGATCAAAATCGTTGAAGCCGTTTTCGAGAAAATCGCGAAAAACCCTGTTTTTGACAACATTTTCGCCATTTAAGCCGCCATCTTGAATTGCATTTGATCGAAATTGTTCATGTCGGATATATAGGGGAAGGACCGTAAGTTCCAAATTTCAAGTCATTCCGTTGATTGGGAGACGAGATATCGTGTACATAGACGCACATACACTCATACACACACACACACACACACACACACACACACACACACACACACACACACACACATGCAGACCAATACCCAAAAACCACTTTTTTGGACTCAGGGGACCTTGAAACGTATAGAAATATAGAAATTGGGGTACCTTAATTTTTTTTTTCGGAAAGCAATACTTTCCTTACCTATGGTAATAGGGCAAGGAAAGTAAAAAGGGTTTTCTGAAATTTTTCAACTTCATTCATATACATAGTGCTACAGTAGGAATAGCACTTCTTTTTCTTCTCCCATATAACGTACACTATTTTTTGTCATATTAATCTACATATGAATAATTTAGATATAGAAAACATTACCTGCTTGTGCTGACGTTACTACATGCATTTTATAAACATAACCTAGTTTACAAATTACGAATCAGGAGTTTTGTGGAAGTTGACACAACTTCCACCTGGAGCGCCGAAGGTGTTTTTTGTAGCAGCTTTGCTGTTCCTATTTCGGAACTATAGAGAGGTCCACGTTACAATGGCAGTGTATGATTTGCAATGGTTTTGCTTTCTTTGTCTATCGTTCGAAAAAGCAGGTAGTACTATCCTTTTCTAGCTCCAAGACTAATACATATCTGTTTTTGACGATGAAATATATAGAAATATAATTAGTTAAAACAGATAATAGGCAACGCTGTTCTCCTATCTTTCTTCACTGCCATTATAACGTGGACCTCACTATAGGAAACATATGGTCTCATTACAGTGGAGTATACTGTGATGAGAATCATATGTTTATTTATTCTGCAAACAGCTGTTTACCGGCTTGATTTCATGCATAGAAAACAGCTGAGATTGAATGACTATGACAAAAAATACATTACCATTCAGGAAAAAAGATTGCATGCCAATCATCTCACCTGTGAACAAAAAAATAATAATAAGTATGACGATAAAATATTGAAATTGAAAAATTATGACGATGATGATGGAAAAGAAGAAGAAGAAAAAGAAAAGAGAGAGAGAGAAGAAGATGAATGAGATAGAGAAGAAGAAGAATAGAAGGAAATAGAAGAAGGAAAAAGACGAAGAGGAGGAGGAGGAGGAGAAGAAAAGAATGTCCATTCTTCGGAAACAATATTCTAAATATCCTCCCCACTAACTCTCTACCAAGAGAGAGAGAGTTAGAGAGAACGAAGGAAAGAGAGAGAGAGAACGAAGGAAAGAGCGGGAAAGAGAGATATCGAGAGAGAAAGTGAGAAGGATTGATTGAGTACTTTATTTATGTAGATTACAATTATATACTGTCTTATACACTTATATACAATAGCTTACAATACAGCAAAATTATAGATGAATTTACATAATATAGACTGAGAAAATAATTATTGAACTGTATATGATATGGAAAAGCAATTTGTAATATAATAACTATAGATAATTATATTGTTATGCATGTACATAAATTGGCGGAGCGTTTTACGTATCAATGTCCATTCTTCGGAAATAATTTTAAAAATATCCTCCCCACTAACTCTCTACCAAAAGAAGATGAATAGAAAGAAAAAGGGGAAGATAAACGAGGAGAAGGAGGCGGTGGAGAAGGAGTTGGTGGAGGAGGAGAAGGAGATGGAGGATGAGGAAAGAAGGAGGAGGAGGAACACCAGAAAAACAAAAGAAATACGACGATGAAGAAGAAGAAGAAGAAGAAGAAGAAGAAATTGAATAAGAAGAAGAAAAAGAAGATAGAGGAAAATTAGTAAGAGAAGGTGAAGCAGCAAAAGGAGGAAGAGAAGGAGAAGTAGGAGAAGGAGGAGGAGGAGGAGAAGGAGGATTAGGAGGAGGTGGTGGAGATTAGGAGGTGGTAGTGGAAATGATTGCTTATAGAGGAAAAGGCGATAATAGCTTTTCAGTGAAGAGAATCCTATAGTTGAAGTGATCGAAGTGCAAATGAGTCGAACGGATCTGGATAGAAAAATAAATAGAAGAAGGACAAGAAGAAGTAGAAGAAGAAGGAGAAGAAGAAGAGGAAGAAGAAGAAGAAGAAGAAGAAAAAAAAGAAGAAGAAGAAGAGGGAGAAAAATAAGAAGAAAAATAAGAAGAAGAAGAAGAAGAAGAAGTTGAAGAGGGAGAAAAATAAGAAGAAGAAGGAGAAGGAGAAGAAGAAGAAGAAGTGATGGAAGGAGTGGAAGTTAGTAGGAGATGGAGAGCTTCCTAGCTAGAGGTGATTGAGTGGGGAGATGAATGAATGTTTCCACCTCATGAAACAGAATCCACTGATTTTATCTCTAGACTTTGTCTGAACCCTCTCACTTCTTTCCAATGCCTTCTAGATTCAGGGTGAGATGGGAATTTCCCTGTGCTTATGTGCAAGTAGATTACAGAACTATGTCAGTTAGTTCTGACTAGTTTTTTTTTCAAATACAATAATCAAAATTCTTTTTCGCCACACTGCACAGAAAGCAGTAGTTTTCCAGTCCCTACGTAGATCTGAAAGACATTGTTTGCAGACGACTCTCGTCTGACGTCAGAACAGAGTACCCTTTCAAGCCGCTCACATGGAACTAAGGAAGATGAACAAAAAACAGCTGATCAAAAAACTTTCCATTATTTGTGTTCATTATTCAATAATTAAAACATTTATAATAATATCATCTTATTGTCATTTGAAAGAATAAAAAAGTATAAACTCAACCTCCCACATAATTGAATATCATCTTTTAGGTTATTTAGACAAATCAGAATAAAACATAAAAATACTTGGACAATATCCTGATATTCAGATTACCTAAGATTTGCTAGAGTTATCACCTTCCACTTCTGCTTTCGGAAGTGCTTAGTAAACAACTATTCTCATATATATATATTGTTTATTTTTGTGTGTGGCAAAAAATAGCATTCGCACCGTGGGCGAAAATGTTTTTCCGGCTCTCAATTTTTTCTATTCCTCGGCCTACGGCCTCGGACTTGAAAACCAATTTCGAGCTGGAAAAGTCTCATTTTCGGCCCTAGGTGCGAAATATACTATATTGCTTCTTCAAAATCAAAACATTTATACAAAAAAATGAACAAAACTCTCAGCAACGGAACCAATAACCTGCAAGAAAATCTTGTGCTCAGGAGAGAGATGCTTATAGGAGTCATTGAGATGAAATGGAAAATTATGAAATAAGGAATTACATAATATAATAATAGGAGAAGATGATGAATGAGAAAAATAAGAGTGAAAGGAAGTTATTTATATTTATTTTGTCTAAGTTTATTTATCTTATGGAACCTCGTTTTCTTGTAACCGTCGAGTTTGGCAGGACCCTCAATTGTTCGAATTGCGAATGAAAAATTTTGATTTGAAAAAGTGAAGGAGAGAGAAGAGAGAGAGAAAGAGATAGCAAAAATAAAATTGAAACAAAGATAGGAGTCAATAAAAAATTTTGTCCTAAATTTTAGCCACTCACTGACACGATCAGCGACGTGCTGACAGTTCTTGCTTTGGAAGGGTGTCCACTTGAGGAATAGGATAGAAACTTATCCGTCACAAAAGCATAAACAGTACAGTTTCAAATACCAGCAAATTCAGAATTAAAAAAAAATTAGAATTGAAATGAAATTTTGACGAAAATGAATTGTACGCAAATAAATGAATTTCCGTCCGCGCACAGGAGTATCAAGAAATGAGCAGTAAATATCTAAAAATATGAATAACAGAATAAAATTTGAAAAAAGTGTTATAAAATTATTAGGATAGGTTGAGAGAATAACTTGGAGTGAACGTTTCTCTTTTAAGCAATGTAACAGAATTTCCATTGTCTACTTCACGTTATTCTCTCAAAATTTGGATCTTAAGGTCCTTACAATATAAGGATCCGACACAAACAATTTCAATCAAATGCAATACAAGATGGCGAAAGTGTTGTCAAGAACATGGTTTTTCGCGTCTTCTAGAAAACGTCTCCAACGATTTTGATCAAATTCATATCTAAAATAGTAATTGATAAGCTCTATCAACTGCCACATGTCCCATATCTGTAAAACTTTCTGGAGCTCCGCCCCATCTATGCAAAGTTTGATTTTAGTTTCCCAATTATCAGGCTTCAGATACAATTTAAACGAAAAAATTCAAGTGGAAAAGATCGAGCATGAAAATCTCTACAATTAATGTTCAGTAACAATTTCACCTAGAATTGAAAATAAGCTCGAAATTCGAGAAAATGTGATTATCCAATTGCAAACTGTTGGCAACTGTTGATTCTATTAAATCATTCACTATGAAGAGATAGCAGACTTCGTGTGTCTCCAGCGTTATTGTCCTGTCACCAGCTGGCTTGAATCTCTGAATAGTAGGCTTGATATGCGCGGGAACACTAGCGTCAGGGGATAAACTTTCATAACGACAAGGAAAGTTGTGTGAGTGCGCCACACCAGATTTTTAATCTTATATTGGCGTATGAAGGAGGCTCCTTTTTCCTTTTATATTAACCTTGAAGTGCGAAATTTCCAAAAACATTGTATATACGTCGACGCGCAATTATAAAAGGAACATACCTGTCAAATTTCATGAAAATCTATCACCGCGTTTCACCGTAAATGCGCAACATATAAACATTTAAACATTAAGAGAAATGCCAAACCGTAGACTTGAATCTCAGACCTCACTTCGCTCGGTCAATAACTGCGCGAGGTCTACTGTTCACAGAACTACTTGTTTAGTTGACCGAGCGAAGTGAGGTCTAAGATTCAAGTCGACGGTTTGGCATTTCTCTTAATGTTTAAATATTTAAATGTTTTTTTTTTATGTTGCGCATTTACGGCGAAACGCGGAAATAGATTCTCATGAAATTTGATGGGTATAAAAAAGGAATTTAATTGCGTGTCGACGTGTATACAAGTTTTTGGGAATTTTGTATTTCGAGGATAATATAAAAAGAAATAGGAGCCTCCTTCATACACCAATATTGGAGTAAAAATTAGACTATAGAGTTATTCATCATAAATCAGCTGACAAGTGATCACACAGATGTGTGGAGAAGCCAGTCTATTGCTGTATTTCCATAAGGTCTATAGTGTCAATCAGGTACTTGTGGATGAGAATACTGCGTGAGGTCTACTGTTCACAGAACTACTAGTATAAAAGGGAAAAGGAGCCTCCTTCATACGCCAATATTAGAGTAAAAATCAGACTATAGAATTATTCATCATAAATCAGCTGACAAGTGATCACACAGATGTGTGGAGAAGCCAGTCTATTGCTGTATTTCGTAAGGTATAGTTTCAATCAGGTTCTTGTGGATGAGAACACTGCGCGAGGTCTACTGTTCACAGAACTACTAGTATAAAAGAAAAAAGGAGCCTCCTACATACGCCAATATTAGAGTAAAAATCAGACTATAGAATTATTCATCATAAATCAGCTGACAAGTGATCACACAGATGTGTGGAGAAGCCAGTCTATTGCTGTATTTCGTAAGGTATAGTTTCAATCAGGTTCTTGTGGATGAGAACACTGCGCGAGGTCTACTGTTCACAGAACTACTAGTTTAGTATTCGTAACTTGTGAATCAGTCTAGAAATTCCAAAAAGCAAAGAGAAAATTGCAATTTGGAGAGCCGGGCAACAGGATTTGGTAGAGTTGTACATCAAAAGGGCAGTTTTACATCGTTTTTTGTCAAATTATCATCGCAAACAAACCGTTTTTGCAATTCTCCCTTGCCCTTTTTGACCCCTGATCAACCTCCATCAAACCTTTTGAACCTCTACACCATCACTAATTCGATCATGAGTCATGTCAGTAGTCATGAATCATGACTCATGAAACTTCCCCTTTACGTTAATTTGCTCGACAAAAGAGTCGGATACAATCAAGTGAGATGGTGTGGACCAACAAAAGGTTATTTTAGATGATTGGATTGGGAACATGTGGCTCTTCATGTTCAGAGGACAATATTGTTCTTTCACATTCGCCCTGAATAGAATATTGTTCTCTCCATATTTATTTACTGATAGTTCTGTGAGCACGCAGCATTCTCATCCACAAGTACCTGATTGACACTAGAGACCTTATGGAAATACAGCAATAGACTGGCTTCTCCACACATCTGTGTAATCACTTGTCAGCTGATTTATGATTAATAATTCTGTAGTCTGATTTTTACTTTCCTTGCCCTATTACCATGGTTCGGAAAGGAAAGGAAAAGTATTGCTTTCCGAAATATCTGGTGTGGCGCACTCACACAACTTTCCTTGCCTGACGCTAGTGTTCCCGCGCATCTCAAGTCTACTATTCAAAGATATGAGACAGCTGGTGATAGGTCAATAACGCTGGAAACACACGAGGTCAGCTATCTCTTCGTAGTGAATGATTAAATAGAACCAACAGTTGCCAACAGTTTGCAATTTAATAATCACATTTTCTCGGATTTCAAGCTTATTTTCAATTCTAGGTGGAAATTTTACTGGACATTAATTGCAGAGATTTTCATGCTCAATCTTTTCCACTTGAAATTTTTTGTTTGAATTGTATCTCAAGCCTGATAATTGGGAATCTAGAATCAAACTTTGCATAGATAAGGCGAAACTCCTGAAATTTTCACAGATATGAGACTTGTGGCAGTTGATATAGCTTATCAATGACTATTTTAGGTATGAATTTGATCAAAATCGTTGAAGCCGTTTTAGAGAAAATCACGACAACATTTTTGCCATTCAAGCCGCCATCTTGAATTGCATTTGATTGAAATTGTTCGTGTCGGATCCTTATAGTGTAAGTACCTTAAGTTCCAAATTTCAAGTCGTTCGGTTAATTGGGAGATGAGATATCGTGTACACAGACGCACATACACTCATACACACACACACACACACACACACACACACACACACACACACACACACACACACACACACACACACACACACACACAAACACACACACACACATACATACAGACCAATACCCGAAAACCACTTTTTTGGACTCAGGGGACCTTGAAACTTATAGAAATTTAGAAATTTGGGTACCTTAATTTTTTCGGAAAGCAATACTTTCCTTACCTATGGTAATAGGGCAAGGAAAGTAATAGTTATTTGTATATCTAGAAAGAGTGAGAAGTACTGTTTTTCTCCCTGAGGGAAGAGTTTGAAGCCCGAGGCGAAACCGAGGGAAACAATTTTCCTGAGGGAGAAAAAACATTTTTCACTCGTGATATACACAACATTTTTCCTCCACCTACATTTTTATAAAAACTTCAAATAAAATAATTTTTAAAAACCTACGTGACCAAACAATGTGTTACAACATAATCTAAAAAGAAAACAGCTGGGCTGGCTTGTGATCACAGGTCTCTGTCGACAGCGCTATCTGTCGGCAAAAGTTGTAACAACAACGGCCGCCACAACTACAGCTATGATGAAGTTCCCGTTTCAAATTTGATTAGTTAATGAGGAATATTCGTTGGCTGGTATTTTGAATAACATGGAATATAAAAAAATATTTAAACATTTTTTTAGTATAGTGATATGCAGTTTGTAATAATTTTATTTATTTATTTATTCATTTATTTATTTATTTATTTATTTATTTATAAGATAGAGCGAACAATACAATAGTCGGAAAAGAAAAAACAGGCTCTTGCCCAAAACTTCTTCAATTTCCCGATTTTGTCACAAATCGTCCAAATATTATATAGGTTATGTTCACTTCAATTTCAACACCAAATTTTATCATACAAACATGAATTTCATACATTGATCAAATGTTTGGTTGAGGTATTGTGTTTAGTTGGTTTAATGACTACTCTATATGCTTCCTCATCTGAGCTTAGACCTTCTAACCTATTTCAAATGTACTTTTTTAAATAGAGATGCTTCCCATGTTATTTAAATGGATTTACTTTCACGCTCTAGGGTGTTTTTGTGTTTTTACTACCAAGAGTGAAAAAGTGACACTTTATTATTATGTTCCAGGGAGTAAAGTAAGCACTTTAGACAGGAGGTGGAAGAAAAATAATAAGGCAATTACTAGGAGAGAGCATAATCTACTCAAAAACCCTTTCAATTGAAATTTTTTGGTGATTTTTCCCAGAATCAACTCAAGTTTTTGATTAATCTTATCCAATATAGGAGAGTTTTGAGCAGATTTTTTTTTAGGCCTACATCATCATAAAATACAAACTCACCTAACTAACAAACACAGAATCTAGAATTGACATATCTCAGTGAGAAACTACACGTCTCTGGAAAATATTGAACTAGACTATCGTCTTGTTCAAATATGATGAAACCACGGAAAAACTAACCAGCAGCTTTCATTATTTATGTACACATTAATTAATTAAACAAACTTAGTCAAGCATCTGAGTCAAACAGAAGTTGGTGTATTCACGACTATGATGAAATTTACTTGGAAGTGACAGCATTTGTTGAAGGAGGAGAAGAAAGAGGAGGAGGAGGAGGAAGAGGAGGTGGTTGAGGAAGAGGTGGGGGAAGTGATGGAATAGGAGGAGAAGGAGAGGGCAGTGGAAGGGTGAAGAGGAGGAGGAGGAGGAAGAGGAAGAGAAGGAGGGATAGGAGAAGAAGACGTTGGAGAAAACGAGGATGAGGAGGAGTAGGAAAGAAGAGGACAAAGAAGGAAAAAAGGATGAGGAGGAGGGGAGGTGGTGTAGAAGGAGGGAATGGAGAAGAACACGTGGGAGGAAACGAGGATGAGGAGGAGTAGGAGAGGGAGACGACAAAGAAAAAGAAAAAAGGATGAGGAGAAGGAGGAGAAGGATAAGAAGTAGGGAAGGTGGTGGAGGAGTGGGATAAGGAGAAGGAGAAGGAGGAGGACGAGGAGGAAGAAGAGTAAGAGAAGAAGGTTGAGGAAGAGAAGACGTGGGAGAAAAACGAGGATGAGGAGAACAAGGATAAGGAGAAGAAGAAGAGGAGAAATTAAAGTACAAGGTGTAGGAGAAAAAGATGGAGAGGACAAAGAAGAAGAGAAAGGAGGGTGAGGAGGAGGAGGAGGAGAAGGAGAAGAATTAGGAGTAGGAGAAGGTGCAGTAGAAGAAGGAGGAGGAGGACTGGAAGGAGAAAAGAATGATAAGAAAAAGATGAAGAAATAGTGCAGGAAGAAGAAGAAGAAGAAGAAGAAGAAGAAGAAGAAAAAGAAGAAGTAGTAGTGAAGGAAGGAAGAAGAAGAAGAAGAAGTAGTGAGAAGGAAAGAAGAAAATAAGAAGAAAAGAGAAGAAGAAAAGAAGAAGAAGCAGAAAAGAAGAAGAAGAAGAAGAAGAAGAAGAAGAAGTAGTGAAGGAAGGAGGAAAAGAAGAAGAAGAAGGAGAAAAAGAGGAGGTAAAAGAAGAAGAAGAAGATGGAGAAGAAGGAGTTAGTACGAGTGGCAGTAGTAATGAATTGACCTGTGAAATTAGGTTGATGAAACTTTACCAACTCTGGAAAATTCTGGAAAATCTGGTGTTTATTGTAGACAAATACGTCAGAAAATGTTTGAATGTCTGTCAGTTATGTTTGCACGGTTCTGCTTGTTTTCACAAAAGTAAGTTATAATTGGTACAATTTAAAATGAGCAGCTGTGCTATCTAGATATAGTAAAACACTTCTTTTACCTCCAGCAATAGTACTTTACGTAACAAGTCCGGCATTGATAATTTACCGCGTAAAGAATTATCATAGGAATGCGGTAAATACGTTACCGTACAAGTTACGTACAATAATTTTTGTGATACTTATCTGAGAAAGAATAATATTGCTGAGAAACAGAAACCATTACCTGCTGCTGCTCGAGCTACTGCATTCTATGAACATGAGCTAGCCCGTAGCGCCTAGTTCATAACAGACAGACCCTTCCAGCTCAAATAAAATATAAAGGCCTAAATTATAAGATTTCAGATGAGTTCTTATAACTTGAAACACCTTAAATGAGTTCTCTAATTATTTGAGTCAGTATATTAATTACTCAGATGTTATTAGGACTCAGTAGAGTCCTAACATACTCGACTGTAAAGAGAACATATGATCTCTCTACAGTATATCTTAGACCATTTATAGAATAGACACGCTGGGAAGCCTAGCCTCTGAAGCCAACATCTAACTGCCAAATCCACCCACCTTGACGTCACAACCATGCTAACAACAATGCATTGAATAACAACAATGTAAGTTAAACACCACAAACACCTACACAACAAACTTTTGTGACGTCAAGGTGGGCGGATTTGGCTGTAGATGTTGGCTTCATCGACTTTCAGTAAGAATATACAATGGGCCGTGTCTATTCTATAACTGGTCTAAGCAGTATAGTATGCTGTAATGAAAATCACATGTTTTCTTGTTTTGCAAACAGCTGTTTACCGGCTTGATTTAATGCATGGGAAACAGTTGCAATTGAGTAAGTATTACAAAAATATTGTAACATACATGAATAAAGAAATCTAATCTTTCTCCCTCTGGATTATCAGTACTTCTTTCTCTCTCTTTCTCTCTCAGATTGTTTTCCCTCCTCTTTTCCCATCCACAAGTAAGCTGGAGCGACCGAGTCATGAAAAACATTGTAAGTTCGCATAATATAATTGCAGCTTGAAGCAATTTTTCCTAACCAGATTAGAACAGATGTTGAACCCGTGTCGTCGAGAGAATTTTTTCACAAAAAAAACTTGATTACATGAGCCACCCTGGATTGCCACCTCCATTTGTTGCACATGGCAATAACATTTATGTACATAGTGAGATATGTACATGATACCTGCATGTACATAGAGAGATATAAATATAATTGGTATATAGTGTGATACATATACAGGGTATGACAGCAGAAATGCAATTACATACTTTTGTTGTTGAAACAGTGATTACCTGTCTCTCTCACTCATTTTTTCCCTATGTTCTCCCATCTCCCTCTTATAGGACTCTCACACCAAATTTCCATTATTTTTATCTCATTTTCCTGAGGGTTTCCAAAAACAGTTGCCTGTGATAGGAAGATAGAATCAGGAACAAATTTAACTTTTCACCTCAAGAAATTGTGGCGGTTGCACAAGAGCCGATTAAATTTTAAGTGTGATTAATTTCACGAGAACCACCCGAACGGTATTACATCCCATTATATTAAGCGAGCAATTTTTGTATATTTGTATCTGGATGACCGAGCAAAGTGAGGTCTTAGATTCAAGTCGACGGTTTGGCATTTCTCTTAATGTTTATGTAATGTTGCGCATTTACGGCGAAACGCGGTAATAGATTTTCATGAAATTTGACAGGTATGTTCCTTTTTCAATTGCGCGTCGACCTATATACAAGGTTTTTGGAAATTTTTGCATTTTAAGGATAATATGAAAGGGAAAAAGGAGCCTCCTTCATACGCCAATATTGGAGTAAACATCAGACTATAGAATTATTCATCATAAATCAGCTGACAAGAGATTACACAGATGTGTGGAGAAGCCAGTCTATTGCTGTATTTCCATAAGGTCTATAGTTTCAATCAGGTACTTGTGGATGAGAATACTGCGTGAGGTCTACAGTTCACAGAACTACTAGTTATTTATGTTCAACGAATCTCGAAAACGGCTCTAACGGTTTTCACGAAATTTGGAAAATAGTAGGTTTATGATATAAAATTCGATTGCACTAGGTCTCATTCTTGGGAAAACTCGCTGAACGACATTAAAAGGATAATTCATCACAAAAGGTGAGTGAGCGAGTTAGTAGGTCTATGTGAAAAATCAAAATATCTCATCCCCGTAATTCTAAGCTACCTTATAGCCAGCTGTAAAATATTAACACATTTATTTTAGAGAATTGTGATCTGTTTATGAATAAATAGAAATAACGAGTGAAGCTCGGTGCCCCGATATTATTCATAACACAGAAAAAAATCTGGTGTGGTACACTCACACAACTTTCCTTGCTCATTGAACTGGGAGCCTCATTCTTAAACGTCAATAATTTAGAGAAATAACATAATAATGTAGTCTATAAATGTGTGTATAAAATTGTTTTCAGAGAACTTTTTCCTTTGTGTAAATTGTGAAATCCGACGATTTTTTAAAAGTCGTCAAAACAACTGTTCTACAGATGAAATATCTCGACTATGTGTTATTTTTATAGACTGCTCTACCTACCTACCTCATGCAAGAGAAGGAGGTTACAAAGTCCATTTCTCAAGGATGGGGTGGACCCCCCATTAGTTTCCCAGAAAGGAGACTCATGCCAGTTGATGGAGCTGATAAATAACTATACAGAGTATGAATTTGGGATAAATCATTCGAGTAATTTTTGAGAAAATCGTGAAAAACATGGTTTTTGTTTAAAAATAACACATTTTTCAGGGGACCTTGAAACGTATAGAAAACTTGAAATTGGGGTACCTTAATTTTTTTGGAAAGCAATACTTTCCTTACCTATGGTAGTAGGGCAAGGAAAGTAAAAATTCAATTTCTTCCAGCTTTTCACCTCGAGGCATAGAGCCAGTTGCACAAAAACCGGTTAAATTTCAAGTGTGTTTAATTAAACGAATCACAGAAGCCTTCTTTTTGGAAAAGCCTTCTCTCGTGAAATAGATCATGATCAAAATCAGAACCAATCAGAGAAACCTTCTTTTCAGCTGACATTCGTTCAACATGCTCTCTCCATTGTTGGTGATACCATAGAGAAACAATAGCGTAAGTAGATATCCCATGGTATAGGGAATTTATGTCGCAATTTTTACTGTTATCCCAAGCCGATAGTCCACGTAGTTCTTTCCTATGCAGCTGTGTGATGCTGGTAGCCTCTCATATTGTGCCATTCATACACTCTCACCCCAACAAAACAGTAGAAATTGACAATAATCGACAGTAATCGGCTTGAGATAACAGTAAAACTTGCGCATTAATTCCCTATACCATGGGATATCTACTTACGCTATTGTTTCTCTATGGTGATACGTTACAACTCCCTTTCAAATAAAAATGAATGCAGTCTTTCTATTCTATTCTATTCTATTCTACTCTATTCTATTCTATTCTATTCTATTCTATTCTATTCTATGCTATTCATGTGTGTAAGGAGCTTCCTCCATCTAGGGATCTAGGGTCTATGAAGCCTGATGTTTCTATTCTATTCTATTCTATTCTATTCTATCCTATTCTATTCTATGCTATTCATGTGTGTAGGGAGCTTCCTCCATCTAGGGATCTAGGGTCTATGAAGCCTGATGTTTCTATTCTATTCTATTCTACTCTATTCTATTCTATTCTATTCTATTCTATTCATGTGTGTAGGGAGCTTCCTCCATCTAGGGATCTAGGGTCTATGAAGCCTGATGTTTCTATTCTATTCTATTCTATTCTACTCTATTCTATTCTATTCTATCCTATTCTATTCTATGCTATTCATGTGTGTAGGGAGCTTCCTCCATCTAGGGATCTAGGGTCTATGAAGCCTGATGTTTCTATTCTATTCTATTCTATTCTACTCTATTCTATTCTATTCTATGCTATTCATGTGTGTAGGGAGCTTCCTCCATCTAGGGATCTAGGGTCTATGATGCCTCATGTTTCTATTCTATTCTATTCTATTCTACTCTATTCTATTCTATTCTATTCTATGCTATTCATGTGTGTAGGGAGCTTCCTCCATCTAGGGATCTAGGGTCTATGAAGCCTGATGTTTCTATTCTATTCTTTTCTACTCTATTCTATTCTATTCTATTCTATTCTATGCTATTCATGTGTGTAGGGAGCTTCCTCCATCTGGGGATCTAGGGTCTATGAAGCCTGATGTTTCTATTCTATTCTATTCTATTCTATTCTATGCTATTCATGTGTGTAGGGAGCTTCCTCCATCTAGGGATCTAGGGTCTATGAAGCCTGATGTTTCTATTCTATTCTATTCTACTCTATTCTATTCTATTCTATGCTATTCATGTGTGTAGGGAGCTTCCTCCATCCAGGGATCTAGGGTCTCTGTGTGTAGGGAGCTTCCTCCATCTAGAAATCTAGGGTCTCTGAAGCCTGATGTTTTTGCAAAGCCGTGAATATTACCCCGCCAATCATACCTCGCCAACACGCCGTTTCAAAGTCATAGAGGCAGAGCTTCGTTTACTTGAAACACTTATGTTCAAGAAGAGTTTGCTATAGTGAGGTCCATGTTATAATGACAGTATTTGATCAACTTTGGTTCTGCTATCCTTGTCTATCATTTGACATAACTGGTGGTACTATCCTTTTCTAGGTCCACAACGATGCCAATTATGTTTTTGACAGTGTAGAAATATAATCAATTAATGCTGAGAATCGGCATCGCTATTCTTCTATCTTTATCCACTGCCATTATAACGTGGATCTCACTATATAAAATGCCGTTTAAAACTCCTTTTTTCTCTTCATCTTCTTCTTCTTTTTCGTCTTCTTTTTCGTCTTCAGCTCTTTTTCCTATAGTCCTTCCACAAATTCTTATCCCTTTTCTTCAATTCTCGTTTCTTCATATTCCTCTTCCTCTCTTTCTTTTTCCTCTCTCTACTTCATATTTTTCTCCCTCTTTTTCTACTTTTCCTTCTTCATCTTCTTCTTTTTCCTCTTCTTCTTCTTCTTCTTCTTCTTCTTCTTCTTCTTCTTCTTCTCCTCCTCCTTCAATCTTCTCCCACTCGCTCTTTCTTCTTCATATTCTTCAACACCTTAATTATTCTCTTCTTATTTCTCTCCTTTTTCTTCTCAGTCTCCTTTTCCAGCACCTTGTAAAATTGTTACTTTTTCTCCATTTTCTTCTTCCTCTTATTCATCCACTTCTTTGCCTCTTCTTTGTTCTTCTTCGTCTTCTTTTTCACCTTTCGCTCTTTTTCATATAGTCCTTCTACATATAATTTATTTCCCACTCTCTTTTCTTCATATTCCTCTTCCACCTTTTTTCTTCCTCTCTCTACTTCACATTCTTCTCCCTCTCTTGTTTTGGTAGAGAGTTAGTGGGGAGGATATATTTAATATTGTTTCCGAAGAATGGACATTGATATGTCCAAAGCTTCGCCAATTTATGTACATGAATTACAATATAGTTATCTATAGTTATTTTATTACAAATTGCTTTTTCATATCATATACAGTTCAATAATCATTTTCTTAGTATATATTATGTAAATTCATCTATAAATTTGCTGTATTGTAAGCTATTGTATATAAGTGTATAAGCCAGTATATATTGTCATCTACATAAATAAAGTACTCAATCAATCAATCAATCTCACACTCTCTCTTCCTCTTTCTCTTCTTCATCTTCTTCACCTCCTTCTTCTTCTTCATCTTCTTCTTCTTCATCTTCTTCTTCTTCATCTTCTTCTCCTTCTTCATCGTTTCAGAGTCATAGAGGCAGAGCTACGTTTACTTGAAACACTTATGTACAAGAGGAGTTTGCTAGAGTTAGGTGTGACGTTCATAAATACGAAAATAAAAGTACATAAATCTGAGGCAAAGCCACATTTCATCCCTCTCTCATATCTTCACAGAAACAGATGGCGCTTGGAGGTCGATGTCGCTTATTTTTATAAACTTTTCCGTCCCCACACATTCCTCTCTTTATACCTCGAAACTCTTCTCCCCAATTCGCTTTTTTGGTCGCCGTTTTGCTTTTTAGCAAAAATAGTGGCGAAAACGTATGAAAACGTGTAGCATTAGAGATAAACATTCCCCTCTTTTCATCATCATATAAGTCGGTCTTTCTCCTTCTTTCTCCTCCTCCCCATCCTTCTTTTCCTTCTCCTCTTCTTTCTCCTCCTCCCTTTGGTAGAGAGTTAGTGGGGAGGATATATTGAATATTCTTTCCGAAGAATGGACATTGATATGTCCAAAGCTCCGCCAATTTATGTAGATGCATAACAATATAATTATCTATAGTTATTATATTACAAATTGCTTTTTCATATCATATACAGTTCAATAATTATTTTCTTAGTCTATATTATGTAAATTCATTTATAATTTTACTGTATTGTAAGCTATTGTATATAAGTGTATAAACCAGTATATATTGTAAAATCTGCAGAAATAAAGTACTAAATCAATCAATCAATCAATCTTCCTCCTTCAACTTCTTCTTCTTCTACTACTTCTATTATGTTCTCAGTGTTATTTAATATTCAAAGAGCGGGTGACCCGTGCTTTGCACTGGGGTAACCTTAGTGTTGTGAAATGGAATGTACTCAAGTCCGGGAAACATAAAGAATAATCATAGAATGATAATTTATTATTTTTTCAAAATTACGTGGGTATTTACCTACCCTCCACAGACGAGGAGGAGAAGAAGAGGACGAGGAGGTGGAAAAGAATGATGGAGGAGGAGGAGAAGGAGGTGGAGGAGCAGAAGGAGAGGAGTAAGGAGTTTCAATTTGGTGACTAGGGTGTGTAAAAACTCAATAAACTGTAAAGTAATTTCCGTGGAAGAGGTACACCACACTCTGTATATAATAATAATCACTGGTCCGCTATTTCTTGTTTGATTGATTGATTGATTGAGTACTTTATTAATGTAGATTACAATATATACTGGCTTATACACTTATATACAATAACTTACAATACAGCAAAATTATGGATGGATTTACATAATATAGACTAAGAAAATAATTATTGAACTGTATATGATATGAAAAAGCAATTTGTAAGAATGAGATCAGCAGGCTCGCTTCGCTCGCCTGCATTTTCCATTTGAGGATTTTTAGCATATGTTAGGACGATCCAGTCGGGGGTACAGAATAAATGTCTGGCTAAACGGATATGGCGAGGGAAGCGAGCCTGACGGCTAGTAATATAATATTACCAGGATTAGCTCTGATTGAAGTAGCAGTGCCCAATCAATTTTTCCGCGATAAATGCATTTCAATCTTCAACTTGGTGCCAACCTAACAAAGCCAACTCAACTTAATGCCAACCTGACAAAATTATTAATTTAGTTACCTGTTTCGAAGAGTTACTCTCTCTAGATTATAGTTCTATTATGAAAATCTATTACCACGTTTCGCCGTAAATGCGCAACAAATAAACATTTAAACATCTATACATTTAAACATTAAGAGAAATGCCAAACCGTCGACTTGAATCTTAGACCTCATTTCGTTCGTTCAATAAGGAACACAGATGGGGAAGCGGGGTCAGGAGAATGAGGAAGAGGAGTAGGAGGAGGGGAGTAAGGAGTTTCAATTTGGTGACCAGGGAGAGTAAAATCTCAATAAACTAGAAAGTAATTTCCGTACAAGAGGCACGCCACACTCTGTATATAATAATAATCACTGGTCCACTATTTCTTGTTTGTGGTGGAAGGAGGGAAGGCGGAGGAGATGATAGAGAAGTAGTGGGGGGAGGAAAAGGATATGGAGGAGTGACAGCGAGGAGGGGGGGAAATGGATGAGGAAGAAAACAAAAGGATGAAATGAGAAAGTGAAAATGTGATATAATAGCATAGAGAAACAATAGCGTAAGTAGATATCCCATGGTATAGGGCGTTTAAGTCGCAACTTTCACTGTTATCTCAAGCCGATTACTGTCGATTATTGTCAATTTTTATTGTTTTGTTGGGGTGAGGGTGTAGGAACGGCACAATTTGTATTTTGGCAGTAGGACATGATTTTCTATTTTTGGGTGTACTCCCCTTCCCCCTCCTAGTGAGGTCCACGTTATAATGACAATATTTGATCAACTTTGGTTTTGCTATCCTTGTCTATCATTCGACAAAGCCGCTGGTACTATCCTTTTCTAGGTCCACAACGATGCCAATTATGTTTTTGACAGTGTAGAAATATAATTAATTAATGCAGAGAATCGGCATCGCTATTCTTCTATCTTATCTACTGCCATTATAACGTGGACCTCACTATAAACGATAGTTTTTGAAAACTTTTGCCATACACACATTTTGCACCTCCTTATACTCCTTCCTCTTCTAGTCCTCCTCCTCCTCCTCATTTTCCTCCTTCCTCACCACTATCGAGGATCATCCTTTTTTTTGTAATCTTGTTGTTGTTGTTGTTCTTCTTCTTCTTCTTCCTCGTCCTTCTTCATCAGCTTCTTCTTCTTTTTTTTCTTCATCTGCTTCTTCATCTGCTCCTTCCTTCCTCTCCTCCATCTTCTCCACCCTCTCTTCCTTCTCCCTCCTCTTCCTCTTCTTCCTCACCTTCTCCTTCTTCTTCTTCTCCTCCATCCCCCACATGTACTCCCTTCTCCACTATCACCTCCCTCTCCATCCATCCCTGTCTGTGCAATCCTGTCCACTCCCCTTCCACCCTCTCCACCACCTTCAGAAGAAAACTTCAGCAATTTTCCACGGCTGGGTTCTCATTACACCGCTTATTAGGATGGTTTTTCCAAGAGCAGTTTTCCGGACACTTTTCTAATGCGCATCCTTCTAGGGACACTTTTCCTGGTTCGCCATCAGAAAGTTTCCAAAGTTTTTCCTAGCATTAGCAACCAGAGTCCTGGTTATATTATGCTCTCCGTGATAGTGCAAAGATTCATTTCTTATATGATAACGCTGTGCTTGGTCTTATTAGGATGCTGCAGGTGTGTTTGCAATGTATATTCTCTTAATAAAAGTTCTAGATGGTTTAAATAATATATATACTAACTATATAAGACTTATTTAATTATATATATATATATATATATAAATGACTAACCGTCAGGCTCGCTTCGCTTGCCATATCCGTCTAGCCAGGGGGCTCCACCACTACCTCCGTAAACAAAGCCGTAGTGCATTCGTGTGACGTCAGCACAGGTAGGGCTCCTACACCAATAAAAATTCGTTGATTTCAGCTGATATGTATCAGCTAGTGTTTTTATTGGTGTAGGAGTCCTACCTGTGCTGACGTCACCAGAATGCACTTTGGCTTTGTTTATTACGGAGGTAGTGGCTCCACCCCCTGGACCCCAGAGTAGATCGTCCAAAAGTGAGATCAGCGGGCTCGCTACGCTCGCCTACATTTTTCATTTGACCATGCTTCATTCCATCAGAAAGTCAAAGTACTGCGATAACGCAGAAAAGCTGAGAAAAACGTTGGAAAAACGCTGATTTTGGGCGTATCTTTGATATTAAAGTCACCCCATCACAATAGTTATTTGTGCAACTAGTGCGCAAAGTGACAGTTTGCTGCACCGAAAGAAACGTTTACGCCCGAGCCGTAGGCGAGGGCGGAATGGTTTGTTGAGTGCAGCAGAGGAACTTTGCGCACGTATTTCACATTAAGTTTTTCCTACAGTTACCATTGAATGAAAAGTGGGTAATTATGGTAAAATTGCCTGAAATGTTTTTCTGTGTAATTTTATTATTGATAAAAACCTTAATCCTAAATCCTTAAGTCCTCGTTGTCCTTGGTTATAATATATAATGAATAATAATTAGCGCGTTGTGCTTGGTTGCACCTCTGCTCACTATAGCAGCCACAGCAGTCACTGTTACCAACTTCATTTTGATTTTGCTGCACTGTTGCTCCATATAACCTACTAAGTATTTTGCGTTGCCATGTTGCAAATCTGGAGTGCAGAAAAATTTTTCCCGCACTAGAGCGGAAAAGTGATTCTTTGCGTTCTGTAATCAGTGCAGCAATGGCCACTTTTCAACGTAACTGTAGGAAAAATTTTTAGACCCTAGCTGAACCTCTGTACCAAATTGGAACATTTTCTGTCTATTACTTGATCAAAGAACTGAGAAAACGCAAAAACCGCTTATTTTGGGCGTCTCTTTGGCGTTATTTGAAATTCCTTTTAACACAACATTATTACACCCCAGCTGAGCTTCTGTAGTAAATTTGAACATTTTCTGTTCAGCATTTTTGAGCATTTGTTCTCGATAAAGCTGAGAAAAACGCAGATTTTGGGCGTATCTTTGGAATTTTTTCCAAATCCGTTCTTAGTGCGCCTCTAAACGGCCAACTGAAAATACCTACGAAATTTGAACGTTTTTGGTCCGGTAGATTTTTAGTTCTGCGAGTGAGTGAGTCAGTCAGCCAGTCAGTGAGTGCCATTTCGCTTTCATATATATAGATTAAAACTAGTGACGCCCTGATTGGAGAACTCGCTCAAGAACTGTTGATTACAACTTTCAATTATACAGAGTTGATGAAAATTATGGAAACATATAAATAAGTATTTCTTCCCTTATAATATACGGCCAACTGTAGTAAATGCTTTCAATATTAACTTTACTTCATTAACATCTAGTAAACACCAATTTGAATATCAGAGTAATAAACTAATAAATAAAATTCCGGAAGACTTTATTAAGGATAAAATAACAAAAACCAAATTGATATTAATTAAGATCTTGGGTAAAACAGTACTATTATTTTAAATTTGAGAATTGAGTTGGCTAAATCAACAATTTTTGGAATATTAATTGTATAAAAATTATTAGAACTTGACAATTTTTATATTATTTTTCTGTGTATCTATATTTTGTTTATCAAGTACTTGACTATTGATAAAATTCAACATCCATAGATTATTTACCATATATCAACAGAATGTATCATTTGTACTGCTGTTATTAGTTAAAAAATGTATTTCTTATTTTTAGAACTCGTGGCTGGAGCTCAAGGCTTCTTCTTCCAGTCACGCCAAAAACTATTGTAATTTAATGAATATTTTGTTTGTAAAAATATTTTTTGTATTTGGTAATAAATTCATATTCATATTCATATTCATATTCATATTCATTCTACAAGAACAATTCGACTGTTTCATTGGGAATCCTGTTTGAAATGAAAAATTGCTCTGTCGCTTCAACATCTTTGACCCCCAAATGAATCCAAATACATGTTTAAAAAGAGAAGGTGGACATGTGATACATGATTCTGATATGAAGTTTCAAGAGAGAATAAATGTTTCTTTCCATTGGGGACTACTTGTTAATGATCAGTTTGAAATAGTGCCGGTATCCGGGCTCGGGATTTAGCTAAGTTCTAGCATAGAGAAACAATAGCATAAGTAGATATCCCATGGTATAGGGCGTTTATGTCGCAACTTTTACTGTTATCCCAAGCCGATAGTCCACGTAGTTCTTTCACATGCAGCTGTGTGACGCTGGTAGTCTCTCAAATTGTGCCGTTCATACACTCTCACCCCAACAAAACAGTCAAAATTGACAATAATCGACAGTAATCGGCTTGAGATAACAGTAAAAGTTGCGACATAAATTCCCTATACCATGGGATATCTACTTACGCTATTGTTTCTCTATGGTTCTAGACTTTAAGGCTAAAGGCTAAAAATAAACTCTCTACTCGTGATATTTTCAAAGTTTTTCGATTTTTACATCAAGATATCAAAATGAAAAAGTTTTCTCAGGAAAACATTTTTTTCTGATCATTACTTTTGAGATATGAGAGAAAGATGTTTGAATTTCGGGACAGAACATTCCAAATTCGGAACGATATAAATCCATGAGATTTAGAAGGTAGATTCTTCATGGTATTGTTGATCTAGTGAAACAAAAATTTCCTGAAAATATCAATTTTCAGATAGTTATTCAATTTACCAAAAATAACTCAACTAAAAGTTATTGAAATTTACTAATTTCTGTTGTCTCCTCCCAATCATATTATATTTATTATAATTATGATCTGTAATTGCCAATGAAATAAATAATTAATTCACTAAAAATAACCAAAAATAACTTTTTGTTGAGTTATTCTTGGTTATTTTTGGCAAATTGAATAACTTTTCCAAAAATCGATATTTTCAGAAAATTTTTGTTTTAACTAGATCAACAATACCATGAAGAATCCATCCTCTAAATCTCAAGGATTTATATCTTTCCGAATTTGAAATGTTCTGTCCCGAAATTCAAACTTCATTCGCTCATATCTCAAAAAGGAATGATAAGAAAAAAAATGTTTTCCTGAGAAAACTTTTTCATTTTGATAGCTTGATGATATACAAATCGAAAAACTTAGAAAAATTTCACCAGTAGAAAGTTTATGTTTAGCCTTTGCACAGCCTTAATGTTTGTTTATTATTGAACGAGCGTTAGCGAGTCCCTACTTTTGACTTACTGAAGGCCAAGTCGTTGTCCGTCTGCTTGTATGTTCTACAAAAACTTTTGAAAGAATTGATCAATCAGCTTCAAATTTTTAACACGTCTTTTACGAACCATTTTACTGATCAAGTTCGTTGGACAACAAAATTGAATCACTCCTTCGTCTTCTTTCAGGACATAGCAAATAACATAAGGGTCCAGTTTTCAAGCTCGGGATTTCGCTAGGTTTTAGACTTTAAACAGTCAGAAAAACTTCGAAAAATATCACCAGTAGAAAGTGTTTAGCCTTTGCACAGTCTCAAATAATGATTGATTGATTGATTGATTGATTGATTGATTGAGTACTTTATTTATGTAGATTACAATATATACTGGCTTATACACTTATATACAATAGCTCACAATACAGCAAAATTATAGATGAATTTACATAATATAGACTAAGAAAATAATTATTGAACTGTATATGATATGAAAAAGCAATTTGTAATATAATAACTATAGATAATAATTATATTGTTATGCATGTACATAAATTGGCGGAGCTTTGGACATATCAATGTCCATTCTGAGGAAACAATATTCAATATATCCTCTCCACTAACTCTCTACCAAAGTTATGATATGATAGGATGAAGTATTATATCTCAGACAACTGTTTTTGATGGAGCACTGATCTACAGAGACATCCAAATTTCCCAATTAATTTTCGAGATAACTTGTGGAGGTTTTCCCAACCGATTGAAAGTTCAATGTCAACACTGTCAGCTTGGAAAAGCGCGTTTTCCAGTTTTCCAAGTGACGTCATAGACCGGAAATAAGCTCAGAAACTTCATTAAACTTTGCGAGCATAAACCAGTGAAGACACAAAGCGGCTTTTCAAGCAAATAATAAGCGCTTGGATTTAAAGTGACTTCAGTGTAACCGCGTGGTAACAACACTCTTGTTTTCTATTGGCCAATCGTTTAGAAACAATCACAGACTCGTTCTATAGTGAGGTCCACGTTACTAGTAGTTCTGTGAACAGTAGACCTCACGCAGTATTCTCATCCACAAGTACCTGATTGAAACTATAGACCTTATGGAAATACAGCAATAGACTGGCTTCTCCACACATCTGTGTAATCACTTGTCAGCTGATTTATGATGAATAATTCTATAGTATGACTTTTACTCTAATATTGGCGTATGAAGGAAGCTCCTTTTTCCTTTTATACTAGTAGTTCTGTGAACAGTAGACCTCACGCAGTATTCTCATCCGAAAGTAGCTGATTGGAACTATAGACCTTATGGAAATACAGCAATAGACTGGCTTCTCCACACATCTGTGTAATCACTTGTCAGCTGATTTATGATGAATAATTCTATAGTATGACTTTTACTCTAATATTGGCGTATGAAGGAGGCTCCTTTTTCCTTTTATACTAGTAGTTCTGTGAACAGTAGACCTCACGCAGTATTCACATCCACAAGTAGCTGATTGGAACTATAGACCTTATGGAAATACAGCAATAGACTGGCTTCTCCCCACATCTGTGTAATCACTTGTCAGCTGAATTATTATGAATAATTCTTTGGTCTGATTTTTATTCTAATATTGGCGTATGAAGGAGGCTCCTTTTTCCTTTTATACTAGTAGTTCTGTGAACAGTAGACCTCACGCAGTATTCTCATCTACAAGTACCTGATTGAAACTATAGAAATTTAATTGATTATTTTAATCGAGAATGAACACTTAATATTACATCAATAAACCTGTAAGGTACCGTCTATAGAAGGCATTGACAAGGCTGAGGATAGGCAACGTTGTTCTCCTATCTTTCTGCTCTGCCATTGAAAGTAGTTCTGTGAACAGTGGACCTCACGCAGTATTCTCAGCCTCAAGTACCTGATTGAAACTATAGACCGTATGGAAATGCAGCAATAGAGTGGCTTCTCCACACATCTGTGTAATCACTTGTCAGCTGATTTATGATGAATAATTCTATAGTCTGATTTTTACTCTAATATTGGCGTATGGAGGAGGCTCCTTTATCCTTTTATAATAGTAGTTCTGTGAACAGTAGACCTCACGCAGTATTCTCATCCACAAGTTCTGATTGAAACTATAGACCTTATGGAAATACAGCAGTAGACTGGCTTCTCCACACATCTGTGTAATCACTTGTCAACTGATTTATTATGAATAATTCTTTGGTCTGATTTTTATTCTAATATTGGCGTATGAAGGAGGCTCCTTTATCCTTTTATACTAGTAGTTCTGTGAACAGTAGACCTCACGCAGTATTCTCATCCAAAAGTACCTGATTGAAACTATAGACCTTATGGAAATACAGCAATAGACTGGATTCTCCACACATCTGTGTAATCACTTGTCAGCTGATTTATCATGAATAATTCTATAGTCTGATTTTTACTCTAATATTTGCGTAAGTAGGAGGCTCCTTTTTCCTTTTATTGATTACTAGCCGTCAGGCTCGCTTCGCTCGCCATATCCGTCTAGCCATATTATTCTGGACCCCCGACTGGATCGTCCAAGAATGAGTTCAGCAGGCTCGCTTCGCTCGCCTGCATTTTTCATTATTTGAGCATTTTTATCATATGTTAGGACGATCCAGTCGGGGATCCAGACTAAACGGATATGGCGAGCGAAGCGAGCCTGACTGCTAGTAATATAATATTCCCAGGATTGAAGTGCCCAATCAATTTTTTCTCGATAAATGCATTTAAATCTTCAACTTGGTGCCAACCTAACAAAGTCAACTCAACTTAATGCCAACCTGACAAAATTATTAATTTAGTTGCCAGTTAACAACTGTTTCGAAGAGGTACTCTATCTAGATTATAGTTCTATAGTAACATATGATATGGAAATTCCAATTATAATCAAGAGATTGGGAGAAGAAGAATATACATGCTAAAAGACGAACTTTAAAACAACCCTTAGAGTTAAAATATTGCCAAAAGATTTCTTAGTGCGCCTCTAAAGGGCCAACTGAACATACCTACCAAATTTGAACGTTTTTGGTCCGGTAGATTTTTAGTTCTGCGAGTGAGTGAGTGAGTGAGTGAGTGAGTCAGTCAGTCAGTCGGTCAGTAAGTGAGTGAGTGCCATTTCGCTTATATATATATATATAGACTATAGAATTATTCATCATAAATCAGCTGACAAGTGATTACACAGATGTGTGGAGAAGCCAGTCTATTGCTGTATTTCCATAAGGTCTATAGTTTCAATCAGGAACTTGTGGATGAGAATACTGCGTGAGGTCTACTGTTCACAGAACTACTAGTACAGTACGGGAAACGGACATTAATTCTCAATGTAACTGTATACTGACGTCATACACTCTACTATAGTGAGGTCCACGTTATAATGGCAGTGTTTGGTTAGCAACGGTATTACTATCCTTGTCTATCATTCAACAAAGCAGATAACACTATCTCTTTCTCGCAGTCTTATAGACACAGCACTGGATAACACTCTACTATAATGAGGTATAGTTTACGCGTTTCGCCGTAAATGCGCAACATAATTATGAACATTTAGAGGAGGAAGAAGAAGAGGAGGAGTATGAGAAGAAGAAGAGGAAGAAGAAGAAGAAGAGAAGAAGAAGAAGAAGAAGAAGAAGAAGAAGAAGAAGAAGAAGAAGAAGAGGAAGAGGAAGAAGGAGAAGAAGAAGAAGAAGAAGAAGAAGAAGAAGAGAAAGCAGGAGAAGTCGAAGAATTAGAGAATAGAACGGTCAGGGAATAGACCTAACCGAGAAGAAATGCTTAAATAAAATATGACAGAGGGTCTTAGGTTGGTTGGAGTCCCCTGCCAATTTATATTGGATGAGAGGCCACTCCGCTCTTCTTATATCCTTCTTATTTTCTCTTTCTTTCTCTCTCTATAATCCTATTGTGGCGGATTGGTGGATTGTTGGTTGGTTTTCTTCTAATACCTGATATACTGTTCTCAATAACAGGGTTCTAATATTTTATGCTGGCAAAAAAAACAGAAAACAAACATGAAGGAAGAGATGAAATATACTAGTAGTTCTGTGAACAGTAGGCCTCACGCAATATTCTCATCCACAAGTACCTGATTGAAACTATAGACCTTATGGAAATACAGCAATAGACTGGCTTCTCCACACATCTGTGTAATCACTTGTCAGCTGATTTATGATTAATAATTCTATAGTCTGATTTTTACTCCAATATTGGCGTATGAAGGAGGCTCCTTTTTCCTTTTATATTATCCTTGAAATGCAATATTTCCATAAACCTTGTATATACGTCGACGCGCAATTAAAAATATCGATCAAGTCATTTCTGAGAAAAACGTGAAAAACATGTTTTTTTTAGTAATTATCCTCCATTTTTCTCAAGGATTTTACAGAGCTCCTGCAATTTTCCCAGAAATGAGACTCGTGTCAGTTGATAGGGCTTATAAATAGTTATCCATGGTATAAATTTGAAGAAAATCGTTAGAGCCGTTTTCGAGAAAACTGTGAGAAACATGGTTTTTTAGTAATTATCCTCCATTTTTCTCAAGGATTTTACAGAGCTCCTGCAATTTTCCCAGAAATGAGACTCATGTCATGTCAGGGCATATGAAAGCTATCCATGATATAAATTTGAAGAAAATCGTTAGAGCCGTTTTCGAGAAAACCGTGGAAAACATGTTTTTTTTTAAATTAATTATTAAAAACACATTTTTAGTAATTATCCGCTATTTTTTCTGCCATCGTAAAAAGGAACATACCTGTCAAATTTCATGAAACTCTATTACCGCGTTTCGCCGTGAATGCGCAAGATATAAACATAAAAAATTCAAACATTAAAACATTACGAGAAATGCCAAACCGTCGACTTGAATCTTAGACCTCACTTCGCTCGGCCAATTAGAAAACACGAGAAATAGAAACGCTGCAGAATAGCATCATAATCGCATTTAATGAAACATCAAGTTCAAGACAATAATGTTCTTAAAATTGAAGAAGAATTTCTTGAATATAACCATAAAAATCTGGTGTAGTGAACTCACACAACTTTCCTTGTCGTTATGAAAATTGATCCCCTGACGCTAGTGTTCACGCGCATCTCAAGTCTACTATTCAAAGATTTGAGCCAGCTGGTGACAAGAAAATAAATAACGCTGGAGACACAAGAGGTCTGCTATCTCTTCATAGTGATTGATTTAATAGAATCAACAGTTGTCAACAGTTTGCAATTGGATAATCACATTTTCTCGAATTTCGAGCTTATTTTCAATTTTAGGTGAAAATGTTACTGGAAATTAATTGTAGAGATTTTCATGCTCAATCTATTCCATTTGAAATTTTTTTTTTGTTTAAATTGTATCTGAAGGCTAATAATTGGGAATCTAAAAACAAACTTTGCATAGATGAGGAGAAGTTCCTGGGATTTCTACAGATATGAGACTTGTGGCAGTTGATAGAGTTTATCAATGACTATTTCAGGTATGAATTTAATCAAAATCGTTGGAGCCGTTTTCGAGAAAATCGCGAAAAACCCTGTTTTTGACAACATTTTCGCCATTTTAACACAGCCATCTTGAATTGCTTCTGGTAGAAATTGTTCGTGTCGGATCCTTATATTGTGAGAATCTTAAGTTCCAAATTTCACTTTTTGTGTAGTTGAGAAGTTGATATTGTGGTAATTATTCATATTGAATGAAAATGACTAAGAAATTGTCAAAAAACCACTGATTTATTGATAATTAGAAAGACCGGTTTCGGTTATTACACCATTGTCATTCTCTGATAAACTAAAACTGAATACAAGAGCAGCAGAATTTATACTAGTAGGCGAGTACTGCTATTGGTCGAGGGCATGAACGCCTGCCATTGGCCTAGCTAGACAGCTAAAAAATTTAGTTTTATCATAAAATTATAAGCATACATTAGTCGATAGTTTTTCCATTTACATACTTGTTTTATTATCTTTCACACTTGCTTTCTTGGTTCTTATTTTGTACTGAAAGTAAATGTTATTACCATGGCGATTCTGTTGCTTAAGCCATTTTGTCACACCGTTGAGGGGGAGGAGACTGTCTAGCTGGGCCAATGGTAGGCGTTCATGCCCTTGACCAATAGCAGTACTCGCCTACTAGTATAAATTCTGCTGCTTTTGTATTTAGTTTTAGTTTATCAGAGATTGACGATGGTGTAATAACCGAAACCGGTCTTTCTAATTATCAATAAATCAGTGGTTTTTTGAAAATTTCTTAGTCTCTTTCATTCAATATTCCAAATTTCAAGTAATTCCGTTAATTGGGAGATGAGATATCGTGTACACAGACGTACATACAATCATACACACACATATACACACACACACACCACACACACACACACACACACACACACCACACACACACACACACACACACACACACACACACGGCTAGAAATCTCACAGATGGTGAGTGGAATGACTGACAAACATGGAAAATCCGACTAAAAGAAGGAAAATGGTGATTCACCGTAAAATCCTAATATATAAATAGCACATAACAGAAGACCGTCTACTCGGTTGAGGAAGGAGACTCAGTCTCCGAAAATTTCTCCCAATTCTGATGTAAGTTTTCAAGTGTTTTCAATCTATTTATGTTTGTTCCTCCTGTTTTAATTTATATATATATAAAATACAGTACTTACATGGAGCCAAAACTACAAGAATGATTGGTGTAACCTCCATATTTCAAACGCATACCTGCAATCAAAAAAAATTATTGATATAAAATAAAATGAAAAACATATAATTGGAGAACATAGAATGAAGAACATGAGCATGAGATGGAGAACAGAAGGTGTAGTTCTTCATCAACATGAAGGAATAGTATCTTACGTCACAAGGACGGGATGGGGCCTTTTGAAGATACATTGAATCATTGACTCACACACACATGCACGCACCTTAACAGAAGATACAAAAGAGCATCTGTTGCTTATGGAAAGATACATTGAGGATCCTTGTGTATCTTTTTGGATGAGACACGTTGCTTTTGGGAAGATACAGAAGAGCATCTGTTGCTTATGGAAAGATAAAATTAAGCTACTTGTGTATTTTTTCGAATGCAACACGTTGCTTTTGGGAAGATACAGAAGAGCATCTGTTGCTTATGGAAAGATACATTGAGGATCCTTGTGTATCTTTTTGGATGAGACACGTTGCTTTTGGGAAGATACAGAAGAGCATCTGTTGCGTATGGAAAGATACATTGAGGATCCTCGTGTATCTTTTTGGATGAGACTCGTTGCTTTTGGGAAGATACAGAAGAGCATCTGTTGCTTATGGAAAGATACATTGAGGATCCTTGTGTATCTTTCCGGATGCAACACGTTGCTTTTGAGAAGATACAGAAGAGCATCTGTTGCTTATGGAAAGATACATTGGAGCTCCTTGTGTATCTTTTCGGATGAGACACGTCGCTATGAGAAGATACAGAAGAGCATCTGTTGCTTATGGAAAGATACATTGAGGATCCTTGTGTATCTTTTTGGATGAGACACGTTGCTTTTGGGAAGATACAGAAGAGCATCTGTTGCTTATGGAAAGATACATTGAGGATCCTTGTGTATCTTTTCGGATGCAACATGTTGCTTTAGAGAAGATACAAAAGGGCATCTGTAGCTTATGGAAAGATACATTGAGGATCCTTGTGTATCTTTCCGGATGCAAAACGTTGCTTTTGAGAAGATACAGAAGAGCATCTGTTGCTTATGGAAAGATACATTAGAGCTCCTTGTGTATCTTTTCGGATGAGATACGTCGCTATGAGAAGATACGGAAGAGCATCTGTTGCTTATGGAAAGATACATTGAGGATCCTTGTGTATCTTTTTGGATGAGACACGTTGCTTTTGGGAAGATATAGAAGAGCATTTGTTGCTTATGGAAAGATACATTGAGGATCCTTGTGTATCTCTTCGAATGCAACACGTTGCATCTGAGAAGATACAGAAGGAAATCTGTTGCTTATGGAAAGATACATTGAGGATCCTTGTGTATCTTTTCGGATGCCTCACGTTGCTTTTGAGGAGATACAAAAGAGCATCTGTTGCTAGTGGAGAGATACATTAAAGCTCATCGTGTATCTTCGCGGATGCAACACGTTGCTTTTGGGAAGATACAGAAGAGCATGTGTTGCTTATGGAAAGATACATTTTCGAAAACGTTGAATGTTTTTGTTTGTGTAGTATTGTAGTCTAGTGGCCCACCGCCGATGGGCAAAGCTACAGCACCCGCACTGTAACAGGCTTTTCGCCCCACTTGGATGTATTGAGCTGGTTTTCGTGTGGTCCACGTTATAATGACAGTGAATAAAGATAGAAGAATAGCGATGCCGATTCTCTGCATTAACTAATTATATTTATACACTGTCAAAAACAAAATTGTCATCGTTGTGGACCAAGAAAAGGATAGTACCACCGGCTATGTCGAATGATAGACAAGGATATCAAAACCAAAGTTGATCAAATACTGTCATTATAACGTGGACCTCACTATAGTTTTCGTGCATCATATGGAGGTCGAAAATGATTGTTTTCTGACCAGGCCGGTAAAATAACCTTGAAGTCAGCTGATTACGATTCGATGTGAACGTGTTTACAAAATAGATTATGAAACGGAATCAGTTTATGCTTCTAGAACTGAATAAAGTATTTTGCAATAAGATACTATCATAGAGAAACGATAGCATAAGTAGATATGCCATGGTATTGGGCGTTTTTGTCGCAACTTTTACTGTTATCTCAAGCCGATAGTCCACGTAGTTCTTTCCTGTGAAGCTTTATGACGCTGGTAGTCTCTCATATTGTGCCGTTCATACACTCTTACCCGGTCAAATCAGTAAAAATCAACAATAATCGACAGTAATCGGCTTGAGATAACAGTAAAAGTTGCGACATAAACGCCCTATACCATGGGATATCTACTTACGCTATTGTTTCTCTATGATACTATCATTTTATTTGGATGAATGAAAAACCGATAAGATATAAATATTATAAACTATTCAAATTCGATTTTCAGAGTAGGATAGAACTTCTAACCTAAACTTCCGAAGTCGAAGACAACAAGCATTGTTGACGTTGACATTCAGATTGACCAAATTTCAAGTGTGCTAAAACACCTGATCAAAAAACTTTTCATCATTTTGTTTATTATTCAATAATTAAAACATTTATAATAATATCATCTTATCGCCATTTGAAAGAATAAAAAAGTATAGACTCAACCTCCCACATAATTGAACATAATCTTTTAGGTTATTTACAAAAATCAGAATAAAAAATAAAAATACTTGGACGATTTCCTGATATTCAGATTACCTCAGATTTGCTAGAGCTATCACCTTCCACTTTTGCTTTCGAAAGTGCTTAATAAACAATAATTATTATCATATGTATATTGTTTATTTTTGTGTGTGGCCAAAAATAGCGTTCGCACCACGGGCAAAAATGTTTTTTTCTACAACTGTGCATAAAGAAAGAATTTACACACTCAATTCTCCTCGTGAAACAGCGTATTTCTGAGGAGAATCTACTTTTTCGCTCGCTAAACATCCGCGCATGCGCAGTAGATTTACTTTACGCTCCCAAATCATTCTGGCATGCGCAGAAGAGTTTCTTTACACTTCCTAATCAGCAGATTGTAAGCAGCTCGCAAAAAAGTCAGATCTTAACCTAAAAATTCGGTAATTGTAACTCCGTAATTTAACAGGTTTAGGCAGTTGTAGAAAAATTTTGTATGTAATTCGCGCGTAATGCTTCTTTATCGCTCTTGCAAAATTATCACAATCCGCTTCGCGTCGCGTGATAACTGTTTTGCGCGAGCGATAAAATCGCACATTACACTCAATACATAAATAGCTATTCCATCTCTCAATCTTTTCTAGTCCTCGGCCTACGGCCTCGGACTTGAAAACCGGTTTCGAGCCGGAAAATTCTCATTTTCGGCCCTAGGTGCGAAATATACTATTACAATTCGATGTTTTAGAACAAGATATTAACATCGATCCTTGAATGTTTTACTGATTATAATTCAACGGAGTAACTCATCAAGTTTGAGTTGCACAATAACACTCCAGATTGCAAATTTAATCGGATTTTGAATTAAAGCTGGGAAGAAACGAAGGGAGTCAGAAAGTGGAATAGATTAAGATGAGTTGAAGGAGGTATGGGTATAAGCAGAGGACGAAGGAGGAGGACGAGGAGGATGAGGAGGAGGAGGAGGAGAAGGAGGTGGAGGGGGAGGAGGAAAAGGTGGAGAAGGATGAGAAGGGGAAGAGCTGAGACCAATAAAGATTTCTTTTTTATTTAAAGAAGGAGGAAAAAAGGAGAAAAAGAAGAAGATGGAGAAGAAGAGGAAGAAGAAGATGAAAGTGAAGAAGATGAATAGGAATAAGAAGAAATGAAGGAGAAGAATGAGGACAGAAGAAGGAGAAGAAAAAGATGGCGAAGACGAAGAAGAAGAAGAAAGAGGAGAAGAAGGAGAGGAGGAAGAAGGAGAAGATGAAAGTGAAGAAGAATAATAGGAATGTGAAGGAGAGATAGGGAAGAAGAAGAAGAAGGAAAGGAGAAGGAGAAGAAAAAGATGGCAAATAAGAAGAGAAAAAGGAGAAATGGGAGAAAAAGTAAAAGGAGAAGGAGAAAGAGGTGAGAGAGGCGACAAAAAAGGACCAGGAAGAGAGGCGACAAAAAAGGAAAGCAAGAGAGGCGACAAAAAAGGAAAGCAAGAGAGGCGGAGAAGTAGAAATTCTGAGAGGGAAGAACAAAGAGAAGAGGAGAAGAAGAAGAAGAAGAAGAAGGAGAAGAAGAAGAAGAAGAAGAAAAATGAGAAAAAGAAGAAGAAGAAGAAGGAAGAGACGTTGAAGGACAAGAGGGAGAAGAAAAAGAGGGTGAGGGAGAGAAGAAAGAGGTGAAAGAGGCGACAGAATAGGATTAGAAAGAGAGACGGTGAAGGAGAAATGCGGATAATGAAAAACAAAGAGAAGAGGAGAAGAAGGAGAAGAAGAAGAAAAGGTGGAGGAAGAAGAGGTGGGAGACGTCAGAAAAGGACCAGAAAGAATGGCGGAAAAGAAGAAAGCAAAGAGAATGATAGGAGAAGGAAAGGGAGGAGAAGACTGACTAGGAGAAGAAGAAGAAGAAGAAGAAGAAGAAGAAGAAGAAGAAGAAGAAGAAGAAGATGAAGAAGATGACGAAGAGGAAGGAGAAGAAGAAGAAGAAGAAGATGAAGAAAAAGGAAGAGGTGACAGAAAAGGACCAGAAAGAAGGGCGGAGAATGAGAAAGCAAAGAGGATGATATAAGATTAAGAGGGAGGAGAGGACGGAAAAGAAGAAGGAGAAGAGAAATAAACGTCCAGAAAGAAAGGCGAAGAAGGAGAAAGCAAAAGAAATGATAGGAGAAAACGGACAAGACGAAGAAGAAGAAGAAGAAGAAGAAGAAGAAGAAGAAGAAGAAGAAGAAGAAGAAGAAGTATAAGAAGATAACCGAATTGTTGAGATCAAGTGAGAAGATAGGGATGGTTTGTTTGCAGTGGAAGCTCTCTCTCTGGCAATAGAATTTTCACTGAGCTGTAGAAGCAATAATATTAGCAAAGACAGAGAGAGAGGGTGTCATATCTTCATCTCCCTTCTGAAATAAATATAGCTTGTTCAGCATTTTAGCAATCACACTGCCAGCTTTTCAAGTTGTAGGAGGAGGAGGAGGTGTAGGAGGAGTGGGAGGAGGACGAGGAGGAGGATGAGGAGTAGGAGGAGGAGGAGGAGGAGGAGGAAGAGGAGGAGGAGGTGGAGAGAAAAAATGAAGGAGTGAATGATTAGAGAAGGGGTAGATCAAGAGGAACGGAGAGAGGAAGAGAGACTTGGAGTTGATAAGGGTGACAAAATAGAATGAGTGAGAAGAAGAGGAGGAAGAGGAGGAGGAGGAGGAGGAGAAGAGAAAAAAAAGGAGTAAATGATTAGGGAGGAAGAGAGACTTGGAGTTGATAAGAGAGACAAAATAGAATGAGTAAGAGGGAGAGAGTGATTGATTGATTGATTGATTGAGTACTTTATTTATGTAGATTACAATATATACTGGCTTATACACTTATATACAATAGCAAACAATACAGCAAAATTATAGATGAATTTACATAATATAGACTAAGAAAATAATTATTGAACTGTAAATGATATGAAAAAGCAATTTGTAATATAATAACTATAGATAATAATCATATTGTTATGCATGTACATAAATTGGCGGAGCTTTGGACATATCAATGTCCATTCTAAGGAAACTATATTCAAAATATCCTCCCCACTAACTCTCTACCAAAAGAGAGAGAGAGAGTGATTGAGAAAGGAAGAAAAATACAACGATGTTAGAGATGAGGATAAATGTTTCTGAAAAGATAATTGAAAACTCCAATATTAAAGAAATAGATAAACACTTTCCCAGCACTGACTATGCCAAACAAGACGTTGTAATAAAATTGGAAAAAACTGGAATAGAGGAAGGGGAAAAAAGATGAATGAATATTGAAAATCTTATTAAACAGAGAGCAAAGATGGGCGACCGAAATCAATCTGATGCCTCCTGAATAAATAAATGCGGATTGAAAAGATAGTGGATAAAATGAGGCAGTGTCTGAGATGATTGAGTGGAACAGAATGATTGAAAATAAATGAAGGTGAGAGAGACGGAGTGTTAGAGAAGGACATGGCGAAGAGGAAGAAGGAAAGGAGAGATCTAATATTAAATTGTGCCAAAAGGTAATTTCTTAATATTTGTTGGATATAAAAAATGCGGATTGGATAAAATGAGAAGGTCTGAGCTGATTGAGTGGGACAGAATGATTGAGAATAAATGAAGGTGAGAGAGAGAGTGAGTGTTGGAGAAGGACATGGTGAAGAGGAAGAATGAAGGAGAAAGAGACAGCGAGAGTAAGGGAGAGAGAGGGAGTGTGTGGAAGAGGGAGAAGGAAAGGAGAGATGTAATATCAAATTGTGCCAAAAGGTAATTTGTTAATATTTGCACAGAGAAGATTTGCTCGACTGGAATATGAAATGTTATTATTAAATAAGGTGCCACCTCATCTCTCCTGCCCCGACCCACTCCGACAACTGTTCACCATTTCAATGACTTCTTTCTATCAATTCTGCACGTTCTTCCCTCTGCGCGTTCATCTTTCTGGTCCTTTTTTTGTCGTCTCTTTCACCTCTTTCTTCTTCTTCTTCTTCTTCTTCTTTTTCTCTTTCCACTTCTTTTTTTCTTCTTCTTCTTCTTCTTCTTCATCATCATCTCCTTCTCCTTTTTCTTCCGCTTTTTTCTCCCTGTTCTTTTTTTACCTCTTCATCTTCTTCCTGTTCATCTTCTTCTCATTCTCTTTCCTCTTGCTCTTCTACCTTTTCATCTTCTACCTCTTTATCTTATTCTCATTCTTCTTCCTCTTCTCCGCCTCCTCCTTCTCCTCTTCCTCCATCTCAACCACGGATCATCTTGTATTACTTCTTCTTCTTTCTTCTCCCTCTTCCACTTTCTCCTCCTTTTCCTCTCCCACTCGCTTTTGGTAGAGAGTTAGTGGGGAGGATATTTTTAATATTCTTTCCGAAGAATGGACATTGATATGTCCAAAGCTCCGCCAATTTATGTAGATGCATAACAATATAATTATCTATAGTTATTATATTACAAATTGCTTTTTCATAACATATACAGTTCAATAATTATTTTCTTAGTCTATATTATGTAAATTCATCTATAACTTTGCTGTATTGTAAGCTATTGTATATAAGTGTATAAGCCAGTATATATTGTAATCTACATAAATAAAGTACTCAATCAAACATCAATCTTTCTCCACTGCCATTTTAACGTGAACCTCACTGAAGGTCCTCAGATCCATTCGGTCAATAATATAGATTAAGCCTAGATATATCTCCACATTAGATTCCTAGAACAAAAACCCCTATAGTAAGGTCCACGTTATAATGGCAGTGGATAAAGATAGAAGAATAGCGATGCCGATTCTCTGCATTAATTAATCATATTTCTACACTGTCCAAAACATAATTGGCATCGTTGTGGACCTAGAAAAGGATAGTACCACCGGCTTTGTCGAATGATAGACAAGGATAGCAAACCAAGTTGATCAAATACTGTCATTATAACGTGGACCTCACTATAGAAAAGGATAGTACCACCGGCTTTGTTGAAAGATAGACAAGGATAGCAAAACCAAAGTTGATCAAATACTGTCATTATAACGTGGACCTCACTATAGAAAAGGATAGTACCACCGGCTTTGTCGAATGATAGACAAGGATAGCAAAACCAAAGTTGATCAAATACTGTCATTATAACGTGGACCTCACTATAGAAAAGGATAGTACCACCGGCTTTGTCGAATGATAGACAAGGATAGAAAAACCAAAGTTGATCAAATACTGTCATTATAACGGGGCCTTACTATACGTTCGGTACTATAGTAAGGTCCAAGTTATAATGACAGTATTTGATCAACTTTGGTTTTTCTATCCTTGTCTATCTTTCAACGAAGCCGGTGGTACTATCCTTTTCTAGGTCCACAACGATGCCAATTATGTTTTTGACAGTGTAGAAATATAATTAATTGATGCAGAGAATCGGCATCGCTATTCTTCTATCTTTATCCACTGCCATTATAACGTGGACCTCAGCTTGCATTCGGTCAATAATATAGATTAAGCCTAGATATATCTCCACATCAGATTCCTAGAACAAACACCCCTAGGCTTATCGAAGCTGTAGGCTATAATTCACCATCAATAGCCTAACATTACTGGATATCCCATGTGCCAATAACAGTGATAGGGGGCCCCTCTGAGAAACACTCCTGATTTACGCAAATGACATCTGCAATTACAACTGCATTGACAGGTATTACGCTCGTTATCTATATAACTACACTACATGCAGTAGATAGACAAGCACACATGTATTCACGAGGATCAAAATATCGCATCCATGAAAATCACAAGATGACCTATAGTCAAACTGTACAAGTATAAACATGACTTTGAGGATGTGCAAAGGCCCATAACATAGAGAAACGATAGCATAAAAAACTTTGAAAAATATCACCGGTAGAATAGTTATTTGTATATCTAGAGTGAAAAGTACGACTTTTTCTCCCTGTGGGAAAAAGTTTGAAGCCCGAGGCGAAGCCGAGGGCAGCAATTTTCCTGAGGGAGAAATAGTTATTTGTATATCTAGAGTGGAAGTGCTGTTTTTTCTCCCTGAGGGAAAAGTTTGAAGCCCGAGGCGAAGCCGAGGGCAACAATTTTCCTGAGGGAGAAAAAACATTTTTCACTCGTGATATACACAACATTTTTCCTTCACCTACATTTTTATAAAAACTGCTGATAAAATAATTTTTAAAAACGTACGTAACCAAACAATGTGTTACAACATAATCTAAAAAGTAAACAGAAACAGCTGGCTTGTAATCAGTTCTCCACCGACAGCACTATCTGTCGGCTAAAGTTGTAACAACAATGACAGCCAAAACTACAGATATGATGAAGTTCCCGTTTCAAATTTGATTAGTTAATAAGTAATATTCGTTGACTGATATTTTGAATAACATGGATAAAAGAAAAAAATATACTTTTTTTTAGTATAGTGATATGAAGTTTGTAATAATAATTTCAGCATACAAACATAAATTTGTCTGGTTGAGGTAATGAATTTAGTTGGTTTAATGACTACTCTATATGCTTCCTCATCTGAGCTTAGACCTTCTGACCTATTCCAAATGTATGTTTTTAAAATAGAGATGCTTCCCATGTTATTTAAATGGAGTCACTTTTCCTCCCTAGGGAGTTTTTCTGTTTTTTACTACCGAGAGCGAAAAAGTGACACTTTAGTATTATGTTTCAGGGAGTAAAGTAAGTACTTTAGACAGTAGGTGGAGGAAAAGTTTATTTTTAGCCTTTGCACAGCCTTGAACGAGCAACTTCTGTTAATATGTTTGGATGTTTAGATATTTGAATTTCACCCGATCACAAAGACGGCTCTAACGATTCTCACGAAATTCAGAACATAGTTGGTTTATAATAATAAAGATTCGATTGCACTGGGTCTCATCCCTAGAGGTTAAGTGTAAGAGAGGGCCGGCTGCGCCTAACTTCGCCCTCCCAGGTTTTTTAATAAAGGCAGCAAATCAATCAATCAAATCCTGGAAAAACTCGCTGAATGACATTAAAAGGATAATTATTATTCATCATTGGAAAGACAGCTGATAATAATTATTTCGTCGTCTGTTGGAGATGGAAGCATAGAGAAACAATAGCATAGGTAGATATGCCATGGTATAGGGCGTTTATGTCGCAACTTTTACTGTTATCTCAAGCCGTTGGTTCATGTAATTCTTTCCCGTGAAGCTGTGTGACAGTGGTAGTCTCTCAAATTGTGCCGTTCATACACTCTCACCCCAACAAAACAGTAAAAATTGACAATAATCGACAGTAATCGGCTTGAGATAACAGTAAAAGTTGCATCATAAATTCCCTATACCATGGGATATCTACTTATGCTATTGTTTCTCTATGGTTATATTGATTGGATATACATCACCGTATGATTTTCAGGGATGCGATATTTTGCCCAACTGTATGCACACCTTTGTGATGTCATTGTGGGGGAGGGGTGGGTTTGTAGTTACCTCAACCCCCCCCCCCCTCAAGAACATCTAAAAGGGTTCAGAGCAATGCGCTGTTGTCCCAAACATGTGTGCCTAGTAACATATGACGCATACATATTGCCAGAAATGTGCTGGCATTTGTCTTCACTGTTGTGTTTGTATGTATGTATGTGTGTATGTGTGTGTATGTATGTATGTATGTATGTGTGTATGTATGTTTGTATGTATGTATTCACCTTCCGCAATCTCTCCCTAAATATAACCCCATCTATTGTCAGATTTATTTCGGATTGTCAGCGTCCATCATCTATAGGGACCGCAACTTGAATAGTATATTACGCCACATGGAAGGGAAGGGGCCCTTTGCAGGCGAGAATGATGTTTCTAGTCGAGGCGTCAGCCTCGACTAGAATTTTATCGAAGCACTGCAAAAGACATTCATGTCCAAGTAACGTACACTTTTTTCTTGTCATGATAATCTAAAGAGAATGATTGAGAAATAGAAAACTTACCTGGAGTTACTACATGCATTCTATGAACATAACCTAGTTTACAATTCTGAATCAGGAATTTTGTGGAAGTTGACACAACTTCCACCTGGAGCGCTGAAGTTCTTTTTTGTAGCAGTTTTGCTGTTCCTATTTCGGAACTAGGAAAAATACTCGATTATAGAGAAAACATGGTTTGATTACAGTAGAGTATGCTGTAATGAGAATCGTATGTTTATTTGTTCTGCAAACAGCTGTTTACCAGCTTGATTTCATGCATGGAAAACATCTGAGATTGAATGACTATGACAAAAACTATATTGATTAATTGAACGAACGAAGTGAGGTCTAAGATTCAAATCGACGGTTTGGCATTTCTCTTAATGTTTAAATGTTTAAATGTTGCGCTTTTACGTCGAAACGCGGTAATAGATTTTCATGATATTTGACAGGTATGTTCCTTTTTAAATTGCGCGTCGTCGTATATACAAGGTTTTTTGGAAATTTTGCATTTCAAGGATAATATAAAAGGAAAAAGGAGCCTCCTTCATAAGTCAATATTAGAGTCTGATTTTTGACTATAGAATTATTCATCATAAATCAGCTGACAAGTGATTACACAGATGTGTGGAGAAGCCAGTTTATTACTGTATTTGTATAAGGTCTATAGTTTCAATCAAAGACATTAAAGAGGTATGCATCTCTGAGCTGGGTTTACATCAAAGTTATTAACAAAATGGTTATAACTTAATAACTTAATCCTTATAGATTCTATTAGATTGAACGGAAGTTGACAAACACATATTATGCTCATCATGTGTATGATAAGTTATGTTCAATCTAAAATAATCTAAAAGGATTGAGTTATTGACATTTTTTTAATAAATTTGGTCTAATCGCAGCTTTAAGGCCTTTGGTTTCAATATTGTGTTTTGCAGTCATGGTATTATTATGCGTGCCCATCAGTATCAGTATTCTCACATTCGAAAAAACTAATTTAATATGTGAATAAAAATAAACAAATAACTAAATAATGCTGGAGAAATTATAATATTTTTGATTCTGAAAAATTAATTTCCATCAGATAGAAAGATCATCACGAAACTGGATGAATTATATCATATGAAATACAAATTCAAACGTGAATTGAGTTAGTTAACATTTGAAACAGTTGGCATCTGTATTTGTGGATGAGAATACGGCGTGAGGTCTACTGTTCACAGAACTACTAGTATAAAAGGAAAAAGGAGCCTCCTTTATACGCCAATATAAGAGTAAAAATCTGACTATAGAATTATTCATCATGAATCAACTGACAAGTGATTACACAGATGTGTGGAGAAGCCAGTCTATTGCTGTATTTCCATAAGGTCTATAGTTTCAATCAGGTACTTGTGGATGAGAATACTGCGTGAGGTCTACTGTTCACAGAACTACTAGTATAAAAGAGAAACCTCCTTCATACGCCAATATTAGAGTAAAAATCTGACTATAGAATTATTCATTATAAATCAACTGACAAGTGATTACACAGATGTGTGGAGAAGCCAGTCTATTGCTGTATTTCCATGAGGTCTATAGTTTCAAACAGGTACTTGTGGTTGAGAACACTCCGTGAGGTCTACTGTTCACAGAGCTACTAATATACTTTCCATTGATTTGTACAATAATGAAGACAAACTACAGAGGTATGAATGAAATTGGAGTGAAATGAAATGAACGGGAATGAATGACAAAGAGAAACAAATGATAAAGAGTGTGAGAGCAAAAGGGACAAACGTAAAACTCGACCCTTGTCAGTCAGGGACAGTGGAGACCTTCCTGCGCCCCTACAAATCGGATTTGGCCCTAATTAAAGGACCCAATGCATTGCTAAATTAAGTCCGTCCACCCTTACAACTGGTGGCCTCTCCGGGCGCAGCTTAACTTCTGTCCATTTCCTAATTAACATGAGCCACTATCTATTTCAGGACCCGGGATAACGGGGTGAGGTTTTTCATGCGTTCCCTGTGAAACTATGTTTAGAGAAGTCAGCCTTTCAAATAGAGCACTGTACCATAGAGTAAGTAGAATAGAGTAGTAACGACCATTTTGACTGACTATTATCATAGAGAAACAATAGCGTAAGTAGATATCCCATGGTATAGGGAATTTATGTCGCAACTTTTAATGTTATCTCAAGCCGATTACTGTCGATTATTGTCAATTTTTAGTGTTTTGTTTGGGTGAGAGTGTATGAAAGGCACAATTTGAGAGACTACCAGCGCACACAGCTGCATGGGAAAGAACTACGTGAACTATCGGCTTGAGATAACAGTAAAAGTTGCGACATAAACGCCCTATACCATGGCATATCTACTTATGCTATTGTTTCTCTATGACTGTACGCACTGAGGACGTGACTTAGAAACGGCATTCAGGCAAGGTATGGTTCGCGGGGTAATATTCACGGCTCTGCAAAAACATCATAATTGACCGAGCGAAGTGAGGTCTAAGATTCAAGACGACGGTTTGGCATTTCTCTTAATATTGAAATTTTTATATGTTGCGCATTTACGGCGAAACGCGGTAATAGATTTTCATGGAAAGTTGACAGGTATGTTCCTTTTTAAATTGCACCTCGATGTATATACAAGGTTTCTGATAATTTTGCATTTCAAGGATAATATAAAAGGAGATTTTTTCCAAAAATGAAAATGTAGAGTAGGTTTAGGAATAGAACTTGAAAAGAGCGTTCACCTGGATGCATTGTTATTTGCTGATGATTTCTGGATAGTGCAGCACAATGAAAATGACCTCCAAAGATCAGTCCATATCCTCAATGAAATAGGTCAGAAATATAATTTAAAAATATCAACTAAGAAAAGAAAAATTATGGCATTCAGAGGCAAATATCCGGTCAGATCGAAAATTGTTATCAATAATACAGTGTTGGAACAAGTTTCTCAATATACAAATCTAGGAAGTGACATTAGTTACAAAGATGAATTAGATATTGAGAAAAAAATAGGAAAGTTCCAAATGATATGTGGAAATATCAGCAGGACTTGGGTAAAAAAGCTAAAACAGATACAATTATGAAATTTTATAAGTTAATGGCCGCTCCAGTCCTCCTCTATGGTAGTGAATCATGGGTTACTACGAAGCCACTTGAAAGTAGAGTGCAGGCAGCCGAGATGAGATTTATTCGAAGAACCAAGGGATGTGACAGAAGAGATCATTTCAGGAATGAAGATATTAGGAAAGAATTGAAAATCTGCAGCATGAATGAGAGAGTTACGGAGAATCGGCATCAATGGAGGGAGCATGTTCAAAGAATGTCAGCTGAAAGAATACCATTTAAAGTCTATAATTATCAGCCAGTAGGCAAAAGAGATGTTGGCAGACCACGCAAGCGGTGGCAATAATAGGATTTTTTATGTTTATTTGAATAATTGGCTAGATGTGAATCGGAACAGGTTGAAGCCTAATCCTTGTTTATAAGAAGAAGAAGAAGATATAAAAGGAGAAAGGAGCCTCCTTCATACGCCATTATTAGAGTAAAAATCAGACTACAGAATTATTCATCATAAATCAGCTGTCCAGTGGACTAAAATACTTCCCGTTCAAAAACATCAAACATCTTGAAAATGTATCTTTCCATCAACGTTAGTAGACAGTTGACTATAATACTACCCACTCAAAACATCAAACATCTTGAAAATAATGTATCTTTCCATCAACGTTAGTAGACAGTTAACTACTAGAAGTTCTGTGAACAGTAGACCTCACGCAGTATTCTCATCCACAAGTACCTAATGAAACTATAATAGACCATATGGAAATACAGCAATAGACTGGCTTCTCCACACATCTGTGTAATCACTTGTCAGCTGATTTATGATGAATAATTCTATAGTCTGATTTTTACTCTAATATATTGGCGTATGAAGGAGGCTCCTTTTTCCTTTCATACTAGTAGTTCTGTGAACAGTAGACCTCACGTAGTATTCTCATCCACAAGTACCTATTGAAACTATAATAGACCTTATGGAAATACAGCAAAAGACTGGCTTCTCCACACATCTGTGTAATCACTTGTCAGCTTATTTATGATGAATAATTCTATAGTCTGATTTTTACTCTAATATATTGGCGTATGAAGGAGGCTCCTTTTTCCTTTTATAATATCCTTGAAATGCAATATTTTGTGGTTTGAATTAGCTCTTTAGCTCTTTTTTAGCTCTTTTTTTTAATTGACATGTTTTCTGTACCTAGTTGCTCAAACTCACTGCCGGCGCACAAGTTTTCTTTGCCGGTAGTGCCATTTTGTAAGTTAAAATATTTGTTTTATCTGTATTATTTTTTATGGCAAATATTTCCAAAAACCTTGTATATACGTCGACGCGCAATTTAAGAAGGAACATACCTGTCAAATTTCATGAAAATCTATTACCGCGTTTCACCGTAAATACGCAACATATAAACATTTAAACAGTAAGAGAAATGCCAAACCTCTCTTCGCTCGGTCAAATAATCATTATGTATGATAATATTGTAAGTTCAAAGCTCAAGAACCCTGATCTTCTTGAATATCCTCATGAACAGCCATGAGTATCCAATTTCAAGCAAAAGGAACAAGAAATAAATGATAGCATATCGTTGGTAGCACTGATAACGGGGTAACCTTTGAACCATTAATCTCGCTGAGTTTCATCTGTCAAATGTTGGCAAACCTGACAGCCTACGTCTTATTTTGCCGCCAAAAGCAGAGATAATACCAACACCGCAAACCAAAAAAGATAAACGACTTTCCAACTATCTCCCTTGGCCAGCTGGATCTCTGCTCTTTCTCGAATCATTTTTCATCTCTTTCTAGATTATCACGTTACCAAGCTGCTATTTTCACACAAACATCTTTATAATTTTGTTACAAATATTACAATGATCATCGAAGACACACATAATCCTTTACTATTAAACGAGCAATTTCTGTTTATATGTTTGTATTTCACCGGATCACAAAAACAGCTCTAACGATTCTCACGAAATTCAGAACATAGTAGGTTTATAATATAAAGATTCGATTGCACTAGGTCTCATCCCTGGAAAAATGCGCTGAAGGACATTAAAAGGATAATTCATCCTTGGAAGAACAGATTTCGTCGTCTGTCGATAACAGAAGATGCGTGTGCCTGTGTGGGAGATAAGCTGTGTAATCATTCAAACAGCTCACCGTATCTCGCGAGAAATATTATCTAGAAATCTTAATAGACTCCATCAAAATAATCTGATTTGTTGACATGACATGGTTTATCACTCTAAATTAGAGTATATCATAATATTCAAAGAAAATCATTATTTTACAGTTTTAATTGATTAGTGAGTGTTATTTTGTTATTCAATTTAGGTTGTAAACAATCTATATTAGAACTTCTCTGTTTTCAAATATTTTGACTGAAAATTGGACCTGGATACAAGTGTATGAAACATAATCTACTTTTTGGACCATTTATGTCCAAATAGTGTGTACTCACAGTGTGTAAATCAAAATTCGGGGAAGAAACAGTTTTGGGCTGTGCCTGTTAGTCCTTCCCCAATCATTTTGAAAAATTGTGCTCTGTTTATCAATGTATAAATAACGAGCGAAACTCGGTGCCCCGATATTAGAATAATTGATTCTCATAATAAGAAATAATAAGTTTTTGAATGTTTTTTTTTTTCAATAGAGTAATGGATGATTTATATTATCTTCAGTTGCACCAAACCAGATCAAATTTAACCCTCGATTTTATTTAGGTTATGAAGTCAAGATCTTATTAACATTTTAATATCACTATTGTATTGTAAAGATAAGTAGGTGGTGGTGAAAGCGAGACAGTTTCTCAGAAATAATTGAAATTATTTTTCCAATTGTCAAACGTACTCGGAAGAGCGTATTTTCGCCACTCAGGAGTTTCAAAGTCAAGGATTGTGGCTGAATGGTGTGCCACCATATGCTATCAATAGCTGAGATCAACAAAAACAAAAAAAATCTGGTGTGGCGCACTCACACAACTTTCCTTGCCGTTATGAAAATTGATCAACTGACGGTAGTGTTCCCGCGCATCTCAAGTCTACTTTTCTAAGATCTGAGCCGGCTGGTGACAGGACAATAGCGCTGCAGACACACGAAGTCTACTATCTCTTCATAGTGAATGATTTAGTAAAATCAACAGTTGCCAACAATTTGTAATTGAATAATCTTATTTTCTCGAATTTCGAGCTTATTTTCAATTTTAGGTGAAAATGCTACTGAACATTTATTGTAGAGATTTTTATGATCAATCTTTTCCACTTGGAATGTTTTGTTTAAATTGTATCTGAAGCCTGATAATGCGAATCTAAAATCAAACTTTGCATAGATGGTGCAGTGCTCCTGAATTTTTTACAGATATGAGACTTGTGGCAGTTGATAGAGATAAGTATGAATTTGATCAAAACCGTTGGAGCCGTTTTTGAGAAAATCTCGAAAAACCCTGTTTTTGACAACATTTCCGCCATTTTAGCCGCCATCTTGAATTGCATTTGATCGAAATTGTTCGTGTCGGATCCTTATAGTGTAAGGACCTTAAGTTCCAAATTTCAAGTCATTCCGTTAATTGGGAGATGAGATATCGTGTACACAGACACACATACACTCATACAAACAGACTCATACACACACCACACACACACACACACACACACACACACCACACACACACACACATACATACAGACCAATACCCAAAAACCACCTTGAAACGTATGGAAATGTAGAAATTGGGGTACCTTAATTTTTTTCGGAAAGCAATACTTTCCTTACCTATGGTAATAGGGCAACTAATTTAATACAGAACTATTGAAAAATTCAGCAACTGCAAGCCACATGATTATAAATAGTGAAAATGACAACCTCGCCTCGAATAATCCCAGAAGTGTTTCATTACAACAGCCTTCCTAGAGGCAATCAGCTGCTCACGTTTGAAATAATTCAGTCAAATATCTTGTAGATTGACAGCCTTCAGCATACAATTTGGTACACAATGCATACCATGCAGCCGCTCTCATAACTTAAAAATTCCTTGGAGACCAAAATACGATCTTCCGACTACTTTTGGCAATTGGAAAAATTATTTCAATTATTTGTGAGAAACTTTCTCGCTTTCACCACCTACTTATCTTTTGAAACAAAAAAGTTTCTAGCATGTCGAAAATTTCATGTTTTCTGCTCGAAATGTCTCGACATTGAAGAACATTATCAGTAATTAATAGATAACTATGAGTCGGATAGAAATGATCCAGACACTAATAGGAAGGAGACATTCTCCCCGTTAATTTGATATGAAATTACTAGTAGTTCTGTGAACAGTAGACCTCGCGCAGTTATAAACCGCAGCCTCCTCTCATACTGTCCAACAGAGTAAATCCTGTCTGTATGTTGTGTCGGCGAGATGTCGGTGTGATAACGGCTAATGGCTGTTGGGGTTGGTGTATCAAAAATGCTAACATTGAAAGCTAATCTCCTTCAAGACATACTGGCAACAGGACAACCCGAGTTCAAAGCAGAGAAAGTTCGAGAGACAATACTATGTTATTTTAGTTATTAATTGCATTCAATGAGGCATGCAATTAATAGTCTACACTACAGTTTTTTTACCAAGTTACATTGAGATATTGAATTGCATGCGTCATGGCATTCAATTTGTAGTCAACTCGACAGGTGATTTATGATGAATAATTCTATAGTCTGGTTTTCACTCTAATATTGACGTATGAAGGAGGCTCCTTTTTCCTTTTATATTATCCTTGAAATGCAAAATTTCCAAAAAACCTTGTACATGCGTCGATGCGCAATTAAAAAAGGAGCATACATGTCAAATTTCATGAAAATCTATTACCGCGTTTCGCCGTAAATGCGCAACATATAAACATATAAACATTTAAACATTAAGAGAAATGCCAAACCGTCAACTTGAATCTTAGACCTCACTTCGCTCGGTCAATAAACTTCTTCGCTTCTGGTAAATCTAAATATCCTTGCCTACAAATGATCAAAGTTTTACAGGTGGAACAGTAAAATTTGAGAATCCTCACCAGCTATTATAAACAAGGATAAGAAGTGCGAGTTAACCTGAAATATTATTCAACAGTGGAACCAACTGAGGTGACTAAATCTGTCGTTTGGAGCTGGAGGTCGGTTGAAATGACCTATCATCCACTAGGTTTTATACTCATGGGAGAGATTGTCCTACATTAGCATTACAGCACAACCTATCCTAGACATTGTACCGTACGGACGCAAAAGGTAACGATCATCTCAAACCATATTATGCAAACAAGCAACAAGTGAATTCAGTTTACTGCCTGCCCTTCAACCATCTCTGCTCTAAATCTTCTTCTTATTTTTCTTTTTCTTCAACTTAACCTTCTGCTTCTTCTTCTTCGTCTTTTCCTCCTCCTTCTTCTTCTTCTTCTTCTTCTTCTTCTTCTTCTTCTTCTTCTTCTTCTTCTTCTTCTCCTTCTTCTTTTTCAACAAGTGAATTCAGTTTAATGCACTTCAATCAACTCTGCTCTAAATTCTTCTTCTACTTTTACTTCTTCTTCTTCTTCCACTACTACTTTTTTGTCCACTTTTTCGTCCACTTCATCTTCTTCTTCTTCATCATAATTCTTCTTCTTACTATTCTTCTCCTTCTTCACCATCTCCTTCTGCATCTGCTTTGTTTTCTTCGTCTTTTCCTCCTCATCCTTCTTCTTCTTTCTTTGTCCACTTCTACTTATTATTCTTCTTCTCTCTCTTCTCCTTCTCTTTCTTCTTCTTCTCCTTCTTCATCTTCTTCTTTTCTTCTTCTTCTACTACTACTTTTTCGTCCACTTCTACTTTTTCTTCTTCTTCTACTACTTTTTCGTCCATTTCTTCTTTTTCTACTACTTTATCTTTTTGTGTAGTTGAGAAGTTGATATTGTGGTAATTATTCATATTGAATGAAAAAGACTAAGAAATTGTCAAAAAAAAAAAAAAACTTAAATGTGATGATTGTAATGCTTGTTACGTGGGTCAGACTGGTAGAAGTTTCAAAAGTAGAATTAAAGAACACATCAGAGATTGGAATAAACAAAATGGGGAATCTAACTTTGCAGAACATTTGATAACAAATAATCACAAGTTCACAGTTAAGGAGAATGTTGAGTTTCTGCATGTTAATAACAAAGGCAGATCTTTGAATACTCTAAAGGCTTTAGAAATAACAAGAGTAATTAAGGAAAATCCCCAGTATAGTTTAAATGACCAGATTCATTTCACCAGTACAACACTACGAATTTAGTTTTATCATAACATGTTAGCATACATTAGTCAATAGTTTTTTTCCATTTACATATTTGTTTTATTATCTTTCACATTTGTTTTCTTGGTTCTTATTTTGTACTAAAAGTAATTTTATTATCATGGCGATTCTGTTGCTTAAGCCGCCATTTTGTCACACCGTTGAGGGGGAGGAGACTGTCTAGCTAGGCCAATGGCAGGCGTTCATGCCCTCGACCAATAGCAGTACTCACCTACTAGTATAAATTCTGCTGCTCTTGTATTTAGTTTTAGTTTATCAGAGATTGACAATGGTGTAATAACCGAAACCGGTAAAAAAATTAAAAAAAAAATTAAAAAAAATAAATAAATCAGTGGTTTTTTGACAATTTCTTAGTCTTTTTCATTCAATACTACTTTATCGTCCACTCCTACTTCTTCTCCTCCTTCTTATTCTTCTCCTTTTTTTCTTTTTTTCTATCTCAAATTGGATCCCCAATAAAACCTACTATCAAATAATTATTCTTAACAGAAAAATATTTAGAGGTGCCCTTGATTTTCTTCAACTCTGTACAATATTGAAAGTGGCGGGTTTCTAAGATTATGTACAATGAAACAGTTCTTGAGCGAGTTCTCCAACCCAGGGAGTCACCAGTTGTTATCGTTGATCTTCTTCTCCCTCTTAGCCTTTGTTCACAGTCTTTTGAATAATTTTTTAAAAATAATTTTTTGAAAATATTTTTCATTTCTTACATGTTCATTTTGTTGGTAAGTAATAGTGATGACTGATTTGGGCGAATGCCTGTAGTCTTCCTTGACATTGTAAATAAATAAATGAATAAATAAATGAATAAATAAATAAATAAATAAATAAATAAATAAATAAATAAATAAATAATTGTTCATGAAGCCGTTGAAGGTGAGAGCGAAAGGTAACCTGGAAGGAGGAAGAGAGAGAAAGGAGAAGAGAAGAAAGTAGATGTTGTCGGAGAATCGGTAGAAGAGAGAGTAGTATAAGACTGGTATGAGGAGTGTTTTGGAGAGGGAAAGAAGATGAAGAAGGATGAGGAGGAAGAGAAGGAAGAGTAGAAGGAGAAGGTGAAGGATAAGAATGAAGGAGCAGGAGCAGTAGAGGGAGAAGAAGTAGGAGAAGGAGAGAGATGAGTAAATTACAGGACGTCTCACCATCTGACGTCTTAATAATTAACTTCTTCTTGTTTGAAGGGAATCATCTTTCACCTCGGCCAAAAAAGGGCAAAAAGAGAAAGGGGATGAAAAAAAGAATAAAAAGAAAAAGAAAAAAGGTAGTAGTAAAGAAGAAAATGAAGAAGAAGAGAAGTATTTACCTCCCGAATTTTGCTTGTATAGTCGATCAAAAGTTCTAGAATTTTGTTCCTCCTAAAAAGCTGCTTCTTCTTCTTCTTCTTCTTCTTCTTCTTCTTCTTCTTCTCCTTCTTCTCTTCTTCTTCTCTTCTTCTTCTTCTTTTCTTCTTCTTCTTCTTCTTCTTCTTCTTCTAATTCATCTTCTTCTGATTCTTCTTCTTCTAATTCTTCTTCTTCTTCTTCTTCTTCAACTACTACTACTACTTCTTCTTATTCTTATTCTTCTCCTCCTCCAACTTTTCCTTCTTCTTCTTCATCTTCTCTTCCTGCTTCTTCTTTTTCCAAAAACATTTGAAAACTAAGGCTCAACTAATTTACTTAAAAGTCAACATGTGGATAAGGGTTCTCTATTTTTCAATGTTGACTAATTTGAATAGAAATAAGGGGTTCTTCATTCTTTAATTTTATCATGACTAATTTTGTTTGATAAATAAGGAAACTCACAGTATTTTCGGAGTCCATCTACGACAATAATTGTGCAATTACCTGTGAACAGAAGAAAAATAACAATTTTCAGTTGTGATTACAATAATATTGAGAATTTTTATTACAATGAGATTATTATGCAGAGTATATAGCAGCTCTCAAAATTACTACTGTAAGGCTCAACTGACACTTAGGCGACTCAGGTGGAGAAGAGACTTGACTCTAGTGGAGAGCATGTGTTTCCAAATGGTGACGTCATGGAGACTAGAATCGACAGGTCTGAGTGTCACCATTTGGAAACACATGCTCTCCACTAGAGTCCAGTCTCTTCTCCACCTGAGTCGCCTAAGTGTCAGTTGAGCCTAGAAGATACACAAAGAGCTTCAATGTATATCTCGATAAGCAACAGATGCTCTACTGTATCTTCTCAAAAGCAACGTGTTGCATTCGAAGGCTCAACTGACACTTAGGCGACTCAGGTCGAGAAGAGACTGGACTCTAGTGGTGAGCAAGTGTTTCCAAATGGTGACGTCGCGGAGACTAGAATCGACTGGTCTGAGTGTCACCATTTGGAAACACATGCTCTCCACTAGAGTCCAGTCTCTTCTCCACCTGAGTCGCCTAAGTGTCAGTTGAGCCTAACCGTAGATATTTCCATAGAGAAAAAATAGCGTAAATAGATATCCCATGGTATATGGCGTTTATGTCGCAACTTTTACTGTTATCTCAAGCCGATTACGGTTGATTATTGTCGATTTTTACTGTTTTGTTGGGGTGAGAGTGTATGAACAGCACAATATGAGAGACTACCAGTGTCATAAAGCTTCAAGGGAAAGAACTACGTGGACTATCGGCTTGAGATAACAGTAAAAAATACGACATAAACTCCCTATACCATGGGATATCTATTTACGCTATTGTTTCTCTATGATATTTCATAAAGTGGTGATGAATCAAACGAAAAAATGTCTAAGTTCCGGTTGCACGAACGTTGTTCAAGTTTTAATAGTGATTAATTCCACGAGAACCAATCAGAGAATCCGTCTTATCAAGAAAGCCTTCTCAAATTGGAAAAACGATCACGTTCTAATTGATTTTGGTTAAAATTTAACCGACTTTTGTGCAACCGGGCCTAAGAGAATAATTGACCGAGCAAAGTGAGGTCTAAGATTCAAGTCAACGGTTTTGCGTTTCTCTTTATATGTTGTGCATTTACGGCGAAATGTAGCAATAGATTTTCATGAAATTTGACAGGTATGTTCCTTTTTCAATTTCGCGTCGATGTATGTACAAGGTTTTTGAAAATTTTGCATTTCAAGGATAATATAAAAGGAAAAAGAGCCTCCTTCATACGCCAATATTAGAGTAAAAATCAGACTATAGAATTATTCATCATAAATCAGCTGTTTAGTGGACTATAATACTACCCATTCAAAAACATCGAACATCTAGGAAATGTATCGTTCCATCAACGTTCAACGTTAGTAGACAGTTGACTATAATACTGCCCGTTCAAAAACATCGAACATCTTGAAAATGTATGTTTCCATCAACGTTGTAGACAGTCGCAGCCAGACCTGATAACAGCGCTCACACTCACATTCCGGGACGACACGTCACGGTACGATATGACAGATAGCTCTATGTTTATTTAGAATTTTTTCTAGACATTTTTAATTGATAAATTATCTATTGATTTTTGAGAGAACATAACAACAGATCAATGTAACTTACTGAGCGCGAGGTCTACTGTTCACAGAACGACTAAGTAATAAGACTTTTTACCGAGATAAGGATGACACTAGATTGAGTCAACAGTTCAATTCGATGTACCTAGAAAACAATTGTAGGTACTTTGGTTCAATTATCTCTGAGTAGAAGAATGACCGAGTTTAAATAGAGAATGTAACAAATCCATCTAACCGTATCAATCATTCAAATTCATGAAAAATAATTACTAAATAATGCATACAATCTATTGAACGAGCGTCAGCGAGTTCTCACTTCTGTCACACTCACGGCCAAACTCTTTGTCAGACGGAATTTTGTTGTCCAACGAACTTGACTTGACTTGAAGGTTCGAAAAGTTTGTGTTCAAAATTTGATGCTGATTGATCAATTCTTTCTAAAGTTATTGTAGACATACAAACGGAAGGCCAAAGTCGGTGTCCGTCTGTTTGTATGTTCTACAATAACTTTAGAAAGAATTGATCAATCAGCATCAAATTTTGAACACAAACTTTTCGAACCTTCAAGTCAAGTCAAGTTCGTTGGATAACAAAATTGATTCACTCCTTCCTCCTTTTTCGGGATATGAAGATAATATTGAAAGTGCGTGAGAAAAAAAATTGTAGTGATTTATCATTTAGTCAGCTGGAATTAATTGTATGCAATGTCTGTAATTTTTCCATTCATTAAAAAAAGCTGATGCTATTTGGGAGTTATCACACAGACGGTCCTTTATGCTACGCCACAGATGATTTCAGTTGAATTATTTTCCTCAAAGTGTCAAATATGTGAGTAGAAGTTCTTCTTCTCCTTCTCCTCCTCCTCCTTCTCCATCTCCTCCTTATCCCCCACCTCATCGTTATCCTACTCACTCTCCTTCATCTCTTTTTTTATCATTTCTCCTTCTCCTTCTTCTTCTTCTTCCTCTTTTTCTTCCTCTTTTTATTCTTCTTCTTCTTTTTCTCCTTCTCCATCACCTCCTTCTCCCTCATCTCCTTCTTCCTCACCTCATCCTTCTCCTACTAACTATCCTTCATCTTCTTCTCCTCCTTCTTCTCCTTTTTACCACTTCTCCTTCTCCTTCTCATCCTCCTCCTTTCTCTTCTCTTCATCTTCATCTTTCCCTTCTTATTCTTCTCATCCTTTTTTTCTTCTTCTTCCCCTTCTCCATCTACATCTCCATCTCCTTCTTCTTCTTTTCTTCTTCTTCTTCTTCTTCTTCTTCTTCTCCTTCCTCTACTCCTTCTACATCACCATCTTCTCCAACTTCTTCTTCTTCTTCTTCTTCTTCTTCTACTGCTCCATCACCTTCTCCTTATACATTACCATCTCCATCATCTCCGACATCTTCATCTTCTTCTTCTTCTTTCCTACTTCTTCCTCCTCTCATTCACCCTCTCGTTATTCTTCTACTTTTTCTCTTCTCCCTCTTATTCTCCTTCTCCTTATCCTTCACTCTTTTCCACTCCTCCTCCCCATTCCCCCTCTACCTCTTCATCATCATCACATCTCCCTCACCTCATCCTTCTCCCTCACCTTTCCCTTCTTCTTCTTCTTCTTCTCCTTCCTCTTCTTCATCTAATTCACAGCAGGCAACTAACTTCTGTCTATTATCATGGCTCCAGTAGTCTGGCATCTCAAGGTATCCCAAAATATACTCATCAACGATGTTCAACAGCTGTTCCTGACAGCAGTGTTTTTAGCATCTTCTCCCCGATCACCAACTCCTCAACCTCCCCTCTCATCATCATCCTCCTCCTCCTCCTCCACCACCTTCCCCAATCAAAATTCGGGAAAAACAGTTTTGGGCTGTGCCTGTTAGTACTTCCACAATCATTTTAAAGAATTGTGTTCTGTTTATCAATAAATAAATAACGATCGAAGCTCGGTACCCTGATATTACTATAGTGAGGTCCACGTTATAATGACAGTATTTGATCAACTTTGGTTTTGCTATCCTTGTCTATCATTCGACATAGCCGGTGGTACTATCCTTTTCTACGTTCACAACGATGCCAATTATGTTTTTGACAGTGTAGAAATATAATTAATTAATACAGAGTATTGGCATCGCTATTCTTCTATCTTTATCCACTGTCATTATAACGTGGACCTCACTATAGCTAATGACTATACTGAAATTCACATTATCGTCTGTGTGAAATAAGTTGAGACCTGGCCCTCCGTCTGAAGAAATCACAGGGTTGCCAAATCGAATAAAATTGCAACTTTCTTAAATTTCCAATTAAACGTCAGAATTGGATGTATAGTATCATCCCCGATATCCCAGTAGTGCTAAAACAGTTTCAGGGTTGAAGGATTGAAAGGAAATTTAACTTTTATGATAAAATTGGGAACATCGCGAAGATTTGTTTTTCTTTTGAATATCACTTCTCTCAGAATCATGGGGCGTCGTAATGCGTGATAACTCTATATCAAATTAACGGGGAGAATGTCTCCTTTCTATTGGTGTCTGGATCATTTTTATCCGACTTATAGTTATTTTTTAATTAATAATTATGTTTATCAATGTTAAAAAAAAGGTACCCCAATTTCTAAAAATCATACGTTTCAAGGTCCCCTGAGTCCAAAAAAGTGGTTTTTGGGTATTGGTCTGTATGTATGTATGTATGTGTGTGTGTGTGTGTGTGTGTGGTGTGGTGTGTGTGTGTTTGTTTGTATGCGTGTATGTGCGTCTGTGTACACGATATCATCTCCCAGTTAACGGAATGACTTGAAATTTGGAACGTATAGTCCTCACACTATAAGGATCCGACACGAACAATTTCAATCGAATGCAATTCCAGATGGCGGCAAAAATGGCGAAAATGTTGTCAAAAACAGGGTTTTTCGCGATAGTTACGCATTATGACGTCCCATGATTCTGAGAGAAGTGATATTCAATTAAAAAACAAATCTTCGCGATGTTTCCAATCTAAGTCATTTCGTTAATTGGGAGATGAGATATCGTGCACCCACACACACACACACACACACACACACACACAGACCAATACCCAAAAACCACTTATTTGGACTCAGGGGACCTTGAAACGTATAGAAATTTAGAAATTGGGGTACCTTAATTTTTTTCCGGAAAGCAATACTTTCCTTACCTATGGTAATAGGGCAAGCAAAGTAAAAACATGGAATTAGATACATTATAAGGACGAGAATATAATAAATAGTTGTCTTGTGACTTGTGACTGCCAAATGAAATATGAGTTGCGCTCCAAGTGGAATGCGAATAAAATAACAGTTTAATAATATTCTGAATAAGACTTTTCAAAGTATGTGTGTGGAGAAACCTTTTGTTATAATGTTTCATACACCGTGGTAGCAAAATTATAATACTGCCTCTGCGGTGAAAGACATGATTTATTATTTTCGTCTGCATTTCCTGAGTTTTCTTTCTCATTACTTTTCCATTCTCTCACTTGGTCTTCTACTTGCACCTTATTCTTCTTCTTCTTCTTCTTCTCTTTCCTCTTCTCTCTCCACTTCTTTTTCTTTATCTTCTTTTTTTTTTGTTCTTGTTCTTCTTCTTCTCAACCTACTCCTTCTCCATCTCCCTTTTCTTATTCTCCTTATTGTTCTACACCTCCTCCACCTCCTCCTCCCTCCTCCTCCTCCTCGTCCCTTTTGAGGAGGAGGAGGAGGAGGAGGAGGATGAGGAGGAAAAGAATAAGGAGAAGGGGAAGAAGAAAAGGGAATTCAAATTCAAATTCATTTTATTGAGCCAAAAAAGAACATACAGGCCAAGTCAAAACATAAAAATAGACAGAATAACAATGTAAAATAAAAAAAATTAAGCATATAACAATGGTAAGAATACATTTATAATACAACAGCAGAGTTCAAGTGTCATCATTCAGAAATTCATCTACACTATAGTAAGCCCTATTCACTAAGTAAGTTATGCATAGAGTTCTCTTTTAAAATTTATTGATGGGGATTTAAACATTTTGGTAACTTTTTAAACAATCTAGATAAGAAGAAGATGGAGGAGAAGGATAAGAAGAAGAAGAAGAAGAAGAAGAAGAAGAGGAAGAAGAAGACGAAGACGAAGATAATGATGAAGATTAAGATGAAGATGAAACATTTTTTTATCATAAAGTGTTTCATACGGGGTTTAAACGAACAGCTGACATTTCTACGTTTTAACCAAGTAAATATCTGCATACGGACCTTAGTGATACATGGAATCAATAATGATGATGACTATGATGATAATGATGATGATGATGATGATGATGATCATGGCTGCTATTCTGTAGATGATGCCGATGGTGATAATTTTAGCACTCATACAGACAGTCCAGCCCTTCATGAAAGGCTCTATTCAAGTGTTCATAATATTCAGTCTTCACAATCAGGGTTGTAAAGCAGATTTAGTTCTCTTCCGTCATAGCTCTTTTCTCCCTGTCTGCCTCTCTCTCACTCTTATTTGGTAGAGAGTTAGTGGGGAGGATATTTTTAACATTCTTTCCGAAGAATGGACATTGATATGTCCAAAGCTCCGCCAATTTATGTAGATGCATAACAATATAATTATCTATAGTTATTATATTACAAATTGCTTTCATCATATCATATACAGTTCAATAATTATTTTCTTAGTCTATATTATGTAAATTCATGTATAATTTTGCTGTATTGTAAGCTATTGTATATAAGTGTATAAGCCAGTATATATTGTTGTAATCTACATAAATAAAGTACTCAATCAATTAATCCCTTACTCACTCTCTCTCTCTCTTTCTTTTTTTTTGAGGGTTGAGTGTAGGAGAGGGCCGGCTGCGCCCTAACTCCGCCATCCTAGGTTTAAAATAAAGGCAGCGATTCATTCTATTCCCTTCTCCGGTACCTGGACTTATTTTCCTTGTCTTTCATAATCTTCTTTACCTTCTTCATTCCACCAGATCGTTCTTCTTCTCCTTCCATCTTTTTCTAATTCTTGCTCCATCATCCTATGATTTGTTAATTATACATTCTTGATAAAACTTTAAATTAATAAAACAAAATGAATCTTATAGCACCCTTTATTCTTTGAAAACTTTAAAATAGTTGAACAACTAGTTTCGGTTTACACCATCTTCAGGTTCTAAAATAAAATAAAATAAAAAAACAAAAATAAAAATATTTATTCTTGATAAACTTTACCTGGATAATGTCATATGATTTATTCAATTTATTTTTTTTATATTTATGAAGAAGTCTTCTGAATATATTTTTTTGTGCTGTATGTTATTTCTCTGTGATGTGATTCTTATTCTTCTTCTTGTTCTTCTTATTCTTCTTCTTCTTTTTCTTCTTCTTCTTTTTCTTCTTCTTCTTTTTCTCCTTCTACTCCTTCTTCTCTTGTTCACCCCCTTCTCCTTCTCTTCATTTCGACACTCTTCTTTATTTCACACTTCCACCCGATGCCTCAACTCCTTCTCTTCTTTCTCCTTCGCCCCTCCACCTCCTCCTCTTCCTCCTCATTCAATTTTTTCTTCTCCACCTCCTCCTCATCCTACTCCTCTTCCTCCTCTTCCACCCTTTCACTCTTCTTCTATTTTTTCTCTCTCCCTTCCTCTTTTCCAACACCTCCTCCTCTTCCTCCTTCTTTTCCACCTCCTCTTCATCTTCCTTCTACTCCGCCTCCTCTTCCACCTCCTCCTCCTCTTCTTCCTCCTTTTTCATCTCTTCTTTCTCAACGTCCTTCTTTTTTTTTCTCCCTCCCTTTTCCTCCTTATCCCTTCCGTACTTCTCCTATTTTTTCTCCCTCCCTTCTTCACCATCACCTCCTCCTCCTCTTCCTTCCTTCCGTCCTTATTCTATTTTTTGTCCCTCCCTTCTCCTCCTTCTCCTCCTCCTGCTCTTTCTCCTCTACCTTCCTTTCGTCTTTCTTCTATTTTTTGTCCCTCCCTTCTCCTCCTCCTCTCTTTTACCTCTTTAACACCTCTTCCTCCCTTTCGTCCTTCTTCTATTTTTTCTCCCTCTCATCTTCTCCTCCTAATACTCCTCCTCCTCCTCTTTCTCCTCTTCCTTTCTTTCGTCCTTCTTCTATTTTTTTCCCTCTCTTCTCCTCCTCAATCTCAACCTCCACCTCTTTATCCTCTTCGTTTCTTTCCATCTTCTTGTTTTTCTTTCTCCATCCCTTATTCTCCTTTCCTCCTCCTCACCTATCAACCCAATGTGAACGTGACTGCTATAAATTTTGTGAGAGGGAGTGTGATGTAGAAATATCAGACCTGCAATAGACTGTGTTGTCGGTTTTATGGCTATACAAACTTATGGCTGTACAAACTTCCTTAATTTTAGAGATGGTAAAAATGATGAACGTTATCTCATCTCCCAATTAACGGAATGACTTGAAATTTGGAACTTAAGGTCCTTTCAATATAAGGATCCGACACGAACAATTTCGATCAAATGCAATTCAAGATGGCGGCTAAAATGGCAAAAATGTTGTCAAAAACAGGGTTTTTCACGATTTTCTCGAAAACAGCTCCAACGATTTTGATCAAATTCATACCCAGATAACTCATTGAAAAGCTCTATCAACTGCCACAAGTCTCATATCTGCGAAAATTTCAGGAGCACTGCACCATCTATGCAAATTTTGATTTTAGATTCCCAATTATCAGGCTTCAGATACAAATTAAACAAAAAATTTCAAGTGGAAAAGATTGAGCATGAAAATCTCTACAACTGATGTCCAGTAACAATTTCACCTAAGATTGAAAAAAAGCTCGAAATTCGAGAAAATGTGATTATCCAATTGCAAACTGTTGGCAACTGTTGATTCTATTAAATGATTCACTTTGAAGGAACAGCAGACCTCGTATGTCTCCAGTGTTATTGTCCTGTCACCAGCTGACTCAGATCTTTGTTTATTTATTAAGTAGACTTGAGATGCGCGTGAACACTAGCGTCAAGTGATCAATTCTCATAACGGCAAGGAAAGTTGTGTGAGTGCGCCACACCAGATTTTTTATGATGCGTTCCCATCATTATCAATATTCTCACATTTAAAAAACAAATATAATAGGTGATTGAAAATAAAAAAGAAAATGATT
>NC_052512.1:40945286-40990036 GCF_014356525.2 Nilaparvata lugens
TCTGATTTTTACGGTAATATTGGCGTATGAACGAGGCTCCTTATCCTTTTATACTAGTAGTTCTGTGAACAGTAGACTTCACGCAGTATTCCTATCCACAAGTACCAGATGTCAACTGTTTTAAATGTTAACAAACTCAGTTCACGTTTGAATTTGTATTTCATATGATATAATTCATCCAGTTCCGTGATAATCTTTCTATCTGATAAAAATTAATTTTTTACAATCAAAAATATTATAATTTCTCCAGCATTATTTAGTTCATTTGTTTTTTTTTTCAATCACCTATTAAATTAATTTTTCGAATGTGAGAACATTGATACTGATGGGCACGCATAATAATACCACGACTGCAAAACAAAATATTTGAACCAAAGACCTTAAAGCTGCGATTAGACCAAAGTTATTATTAAAATGTCAATAACTCAATACTTATAGATTGTATTAGATTGAACGTAACTTATTATACACATGATGAAGATGTGTGTTTGTCAACTTGCGATCAATCTAATGAAATCTATAAGGATTAAGTTATTAACAAAATGTTAATAACATTTTGTTAATAACTTTGGTGTAAACCCAGCTCAAAGATGCATACCTCTTTAAAGTAATTGATTGAAACTATAGACCTTATACAAATATAGTAATAGACTGGCTTCTCCACACATCTGTGTAATCACTTGTCAGCTGATTTATTATGAATAATATTCTATAGTCTGATTTTTACTCTAGTATTGGCGTATGAAGGAGGCTCCTTTTTCCTTTTATATTATCCTTGAAATGCAAAAATTCCAAAAACCTTGTAAATACGTCGACGCGCAATTAAAAAAGGAACATACCTGTCAAATTTCATGAAAATCTATTACTGCGTTTCGCCGTAAATGCGCAACATATAAACATTTAAACATTAAGAGAAATGCCAAACCGTCTACTTGAAACTTAGACCTCACTTCACTCTTAAAGAAATCTATCAAACCAATAATATGCAAATTTGTATCGAGATCTTCAAAACTTAGATGGTTGGCTGCAGCAAAAGGAAGAGGTAACCTGCTAACTACAACTTCACTAGACGCTCGTCTCTCACCAGACAACATAATATATATCAATGAACATTTGACCAGAGTGAATAAAATTCTGTTGGGAAAAGCCAAATCATTGAAAAGAGACAAAAAAATTGCTTTCGCATGGGTTAGGGAAGGCAAAGTTTTTATTCGAAAAACACCAGAATCTCCAGGGATAAGAGTTGTAAAAGATGAAGATCTCGAGATATTTAACAATATGTAATCAGTAGTTGCATTTGTTATTGTACATAATATACATGATAGGAATCTCATACAAAAAGTATTGTTTATTTTATCTTAGTTCTTTCAGTATAAACATACATAGAGAATACCTATAATATTAATTAGTTGATAGGAGTCTACAGGTAAGACTCGATTTGTTATTGTTTTATTTTTCTAATAATTAATTTAATTTTCACTTATTGATTTTTATTTTTTTTCTCACTTTTATTAAATGCCATTTGCAGATGAATTAGATGAAATTGATTTTGAATGCTATGATACAATTGAAATAGATAACTTTTTTGACTATGAACCAAGACAATATGCACTAACTTCATCATTATTCTTAAATGTATTGCATATGAATATACGAAGTATAAACAAAAATTTTGATCAACTGCTTGCTACCTGAAGGAAAGCAGAGTCCGATTTCAATTTATTGTTTTAACTGAAACATGGATTACTGATGACCAATTTTGCAATTATAATATAGAAGGTTATCAGATGGTTTCAAAGTGTGGTAGATATACTAGAAGTGATGGAATATGTGTGTTTGTGGATAGAAATATTGAATTTCATATATCAGAAGAATTATAGGTTACTCAACTTCAATGTTTATTGATTTCAAGGTAGACAGTAAGAATTATACCCTAATATCCATCTATCGTTCTCCTTCTTTAAACGTTTTTGATTTTATAAATAGTTTAGATGCAGCATTGGTCAATTTTGATACGGATAGAAATGTAATTATTGTTGGAGATATGAATTTAAACATATTGGAGGTTGGAAATGTGTCAAGTGAATATCTTAGCGTTATGCATCTAAATGGATTTAAATCTTTTGTAAATAAGCCTACGAGAGAGTTGGGTGAGAGTAGTACTTGTATTGACCACATATTTTTCAAAAATTGTAACACAAATACTGGTGATATAATTGGTACAGTCTTGAAAACTTCTATTACCGATCACTACTGTACATCCATACACATAGGGCATAATAAATTGAGAAGTAACAATAATAATGCATTTAATAAAACAAAATCAATAATAAATTATACAAATCTTTCTTCTTCTCTTGAAAATGAGACTTGGAGCAACATTCTTCTATCTAACTGTAATGATGTGAATATCTTAGCTGAAAATTTTATAAAAACATTGAATGGTCACATTACAAATAACACAAAAAAAATTAATATAAGTCATAGGAAAACGCATTTGAAATCATGGATGACTGATGGAATCTTGAGTTGTATAAGAAAACGAGATAAGATGCACTGTAAACTAATAAAAGAACCTTTCAATAACAGACTGAAAGAAGAATACAAGAATTATAGGAACAAGTTAAATAAATTAATCAAACAGACAAAAATAAATTACTTTGATGGCAAGTTTGATGAGGCCAAGGGAAATAATAAAAAAACATGGCATTACATTAGAGAAATAATTGGTGTTAAAAACGAACGTAGGGATCCAAACTTAGAGCCAGAAGTACTGAATTCACATTTCGCTAATGTGGGTCGTAAATATGCAGATAAAATATTGAATGAAAATGGCCCAAATGCTGCTATAATCATCCCTCCTCCGCTATCAGAACCCCCAAGAAACAGTTTTTTCATTCATCCAACAAATATAATTGAAATAAAACAAATAATATCTACTCTTGGTAATAACTCTTCACCCGGATATGACGAAATAACAGGAACTTGTCTTAAAATAATCTCCAACTTCATTGTACATCCTCTAGAATTCATATTTAACAAATGCTTTATTAATGGTGTATTCCCCGAAATTTTCAAAATTGCTGTGATTAAACCAATTCCCAAATCTGGTGATCTGTCAAAACCTGAGAACTACCGACCTATTAGTCTTCTTACTAATATTTCAAAAATAATTGAAAAAATACTAAAAATGAGGCTTTTAAACTTTCTAAATAAAAATAATTTTATAGAAAAATTTCAGTATGGATTCCAGGCGGGAAAATCAACAAAAAATGCAATTCTTCACTTAACCGGAATTATAAGCAGTAATTTCAATGATAATAAAAAGACAATATCAGTGTTTTTGGATCTTGCAAAAGCATTCGATACCATTCCACACATAATATTGTTAAATAAATTAGAAAATTGTGGTGTTAGAGGTGCAGCAAAAAACCTTTTTGCTTCATACCTCGCGAACAGGAAGCAGATCCTCACCCTTAACAAAAAAACTGACAGTAGACACACCTCAGAATTTGGACTTCCACAAGGAACGGTACTTTCACCTCTATTATTCTTGATTTATGTAAATGATTTATATAAGCTAAATATACCAAATTGCAATATAGTATCATTTGCAGATGATACAGCATTAATTTTCACAGGGGAATCATGGAACGAAGCTTATGATAATGCAAATAGAGGGCTGTCAATCACGAACTACTGGTTACAAACTCACATTCTCACTTTGAATGTAGACAAAACAAAATTTATTGCATTCTCACCAAATAATAGCGGACAACCTCCCAATAGATTACAGCTAAAAATGCATAACCATAATGAAGTCTCTGTGGACTGCTCTTGCAAAGTTATAGAAAAAGTTGAAACAATTAAATACTTAGGTATAATTATAGATCAAAACTTGAAATGGAATGCACATATACTTCACCTTTGCTCAAAATTAAAATATCTGACTTATATTTTCTACAAAATCAATAAAATTAAACATCCAAGTATTATTAGAAACATTTATTTTGCTTATGCACACTCTTTATTTCAATATAGCATTGAGGCATGGGGGGCAGCTCAGGATACTCACTTCAATAAACTTTTTGTTCTACAGAAACATATTATCAGAGCAGCCCTGGGAAGACCGAGAATGTACCCTAGTAGACTACTATTTAAAGAAATTGATTTACCAACATTGAGACAAACATATGTAACTAACGCAATTCTGTACATTAATAAAAACAAAGACAAATTCACTACTCGTAATACACCATATCTAATACGTCCAAATGTTTTCAATACCTACAATAACCTATTCACTAGACTTACATCTTGTAAACACCAATTGTCCTTCTATTGCCATAGAATAATAAATTGTCTACCTGAAAAATTCATTCTAAATAGAATTACTAAGTGTTTAATTTATGAAATAAGAGAGTGGGTATGTAGGAAAGTTTACTTCGGACTTGAGATTTCAGAAGATTAATTGACTTTTTGTTCTAGTGCTTACATTGTTATATTGTACATACATTTATATTCTAGTGTTTATATTGCATATTGTTTCTTCTGGTACTAATTAAATTGTCTTAGACATCCATCCTAAATACCTTTAACATTTTTGAACTCTCTTCCAGAGCTCAAGCATTAGCTTTTCTGGGAGAGCCCATTATTTCAATATTAAAATAAAAGAAAACATTCGTTGAATATGTTTTTAAATTAGTTTAGATTATAATTAGTTATAACGTTATATGAATGTTTTTGTTTCACTTGTTTGTAAAAAAAGAATGGCAATAAAATTGATTGATTGACTCGGTCAATAAAAAATACTAGTTTTACTAGACTATACTATACAGATTTATTGATACTTAATAAATCTGTGGTTTTTGACAATTTCTTGATATTTTCATTAAAAAGAAATAGTGAAGTCCACATTATAATGGCAGTGTTTGATTAGCAATGGTATTGCTATCCTTGTCTATCATTCAACAAAGCGGACAGTGCTAGGCCTATCTCTTTTTCGCTTTGCTCTGTTGCCAGATCGTCTTTCAACAATGTAGAATTAATAATTAATTAACAAAATATTCAATCTCAATAATTATCATTATGAAATTATTGAAAAATATAAATTTCTTGCTTAATAAAATATAAATGATTATTTTAAACGAGATTGAATCATAAATATGACAGCAATAAACCTGCATCATCTACCGTATATAGAAGGCACTGACAAGGCAGATGATCGGCAACGTTTTTCTTCTAACTTTCCCACTACAACGTGGACCTCACTATAGTGAGGTCCACGTTATAATGACAGTATTTGATCAACTTTGATTTTGCTATCCTTGTCTATCATTCGACAAAGCCGGTGGTACTATCCTTTTCTAGGTCCACAACGATGCCAATTATGTTTTAGACAGTGTAGAAATATAATTAATTAATGCAGAGAATCGGCATCGCTATTCTTCTATCTTCATCCACTGCCATTATAACGTGGACCTCACTATACATTCTTGACCAAAACAACCAGATAGGGAGCATTCCTATCAGTAAGTCAACTATGAACTCAAATAACCTTTAGCAGCTGCTATGAATACTATAGACAGGAAGCTCATCGTCTATTCCGACTTTCACTCTTGTTCAGGACCCTCTCGTTACCAGATATTCTTCTCTCTTTCCAAGGGATCCTCTGTCTTTGTCAGCCCCGTTCCGGAGAGTGACTCTATTCACTTCGGGTCCCAATATAGCCTGCCATATGTGGGGGTACAGTCAGGTCCGGGAGAGAATGGACATTTTGGTCAACAAATCTCTATTTTCTACCTGAGTTCCGAGATGAAACGGACGGATGGAACTTTGTAGAAATTGTTAGTTTTGAAGTCATTCTACAGATGTATCATGTATCCGTCCTTGATTTCATGAAAAATACACACCTTAAGGCTGTGCAAAGGCTAAAAATAAACTTTCTACTGGTGATATTTTTCAAAGTTTTCGGTTTGTATGTCATCAAGTTATCAAAAATAAAAGTTTTACAGGAATAATCATTTTTCCTATCATTACTTTTTGAGATATGAGCACCTAAAGTTTAAGTTTTCGGGAAAGAGCATTTTAAATTAGGTAGAAGATAAATCCTTGAGATTTAGAGGATAGATTCTTCATGGTATTGTTGATCTAGTAAAACAAAAATTTACTGAAAATATCAATTTTTGAAAAAGTTATTCAATTTACCAAAAATAAATCAACAAAAAGTTAATTTTAGTAAATTGAATAACTATCTCAAAAATCGATATTTTCAGAAAATTTTGTTTTACTGGATAAAAATACTATGAAGAATCTATCTTCTAAATCTCAAGTATTCATCTCTCACCAAATTTAAAATGTTCTGTCCCAAATATTTAAACTTTAGGCGCTCATATCACAAAAATTAATGATATTAATAGTTAATATTAATAGTTAATGATTAATAGTTATTTGTGCAACTAGTGCGCAAAGTGACAGTTTGCTGCACCGAAAGAAACGTTTAAATGTTAAATGAATGGTTTCTTGAGTGCAGCAGAGGAACTTTGCGCACGTATTTCACATTTAATTTTTCCTACAGTTACCATTGAATATGAAAAGTGGGTAATTATGGGTAAAATTGCCTGGAATGCATCAAATGTTTTTCTGTGTAATTTCATTACTAATAAAAACTTTAATTTATTGTCAAATTGAATAATAATGTAGTGGTGTTTGAATGAAGGCGGCTGTGTGCTGAATGTTGTCCACCACTACAAGATTCTTATAACGTACACCACAGTCACAGTTACCAACTTAATTTTGATTTTGCTGCACTGGTGCTTCATATAACCTACTAACTATTTTGCGTTGCCATGTTGCAAATCTGGAGTGCAGGAAACATTTTTCCCGCACTAGAGCGGAAAAGTGTTTCTTTGCGTTCTGTAATCAGTGCAGCAATGGCCACTTTTCAACGGAACTGTAGGAAAAAAATGTTTTCCTGAAAAATTTTTCATTTTGATAGCTTGATGATATACAAATCAAAAAACTTTGAAAAATATCACCAGTAGAAAGTTCATTTTTAGCCTTTGCACAGCCTCAAGTAATGAAACCGGTCTCCAGAACTTCTACTTGTTCATCCATTGCTTTCGGCGGCCCCGTCACCTTTCTTTTACCCTCTACGCAGATTAGAAATCAGTTTTAGAGAATATTTTCCTGAAACTGACCCAGATGATAATTGGGTTAAAAATCCCTTCTGCTGTCAGGATATAGGTGAGATTCGCGGGCTCACGGAAAACGAACAAGATCAACTTGTGGATTTATCAAGATGTAGTAAAATGAATAACCAATTTGACAGTAGCTCGATTTTGGTAGACTTTTGGGCAACAGCACGAAAGAACTATACAGAGCTTGGAGAATAGGCATTGAGGTTAATCCTTCCCTTTGTGAACAACCATTTTCATCAATGTGTCTTATGAAAAACAAGTTAAAGGTGCGTACAGACTGTCGCTCTGCTCCGCAACCGAACGTCACTCCAGCAGAGCGATTGATGATCGACCGGCGAGCAACAGTGGTTCGACCGGGGAACGCGAGAAGATCTAACATCTTCCGTAACGTTCATGATGGGTGCGTGGGCGGAGCAAATGTGGTTCGATGGTGATACGAGGGCGGTACGAGGGCGGTACGAGGGAGGAGCGTGCTCGGTGCGGGTTGGAAGCGCGAATATGAGTACGCAGCTTTAGAAATCGACTCGACATGCGGTCAGATTTTAGAGTGGATTTGTCAAGTATGGAGCCTGATATCTCAGGAATCATGCGCTTGAAGAAGAAATTCAACTCATCCCATTGAACAAAGATAGTGATAATTATTAGGAACAGTGCACCGCAACTTATTTGAGCCGAGGAACCATACAAGGACCGTATTCTCCACATCAAAACCAAGTTAGTGAAACAATTTCTATACTGATTTTACAATAACAATAATTTTTCGGTAATAATGACACGAAAATTATTATGATAAATGCACACAAAAAAATCTGGTGTGGCGCACTCACACAAATTCCTTGCCGTTAAGAAAATTGATCACCTGACGCTAGTGTTCACGCGCATCTCAAGTCTACTTATGAACAAAGATCTGAGCCAGCTGGTGACAGGACAATAACGCTGGAGACATACGAGGTATGCTATCTCTTCATAGTGAATCATTTAATAGAATCAACAGTTTACGATTGGATAATCACATTTTCTCAAATTTCATGCTTATTTTCAATTTTAGGTAAAAATGTTACTGAACATTAACTGTAGAGATTTTCATGCTCAATCTTTTCCACTCGAAATTTTTTGTTTAAATTGTATCTGAAACCTGATAATTGGGAATCTAGAATCAAACTTTGCATAGAAGGGGTGGAGCTCCTGAACTTTTTACAGATATGGGACTTGTGGCAGTTGATAGAGCTTATCAATGACTATTTCAGGTAACAATTTAATCAAAATCGTTGGAGCCGTTCTCGAGAAAATCGCGAAAACCATGTTTTTTACAACATTTCCGTCATTTTAGCCGCCATCTTAAATTGCATTTGATCGAAACTGTTCGTGTCAGATCCTTATAATGTAAGGACCTTAAGTTCCAAATTTCAAGTCATTCCGTTAATTGAGAAATGAGATATCGTGTACACAGACGCACATACACTCATACACACACACACACACACACACACACACACACATACAGACCAATACCCATAAACCACTTTTTAGGACTCAGGGGACCTTGAAACGTATGGAAATTTGGAAATTGGGGTACCTTAATTTTTTTTAAAAGCAATACCTTCCTTACCTATGGTAATAGGGCAAGGAAAGTAATTATAAATCTCAAGTTTTTTAATATTATTCTAACGTACCGTAATTTAAATAATGATAGGAAAATTATGTTTGACGCATCATCACGTCTCAACTACTCAACTGATTAACTTGAAATTTTGCATATAGATTCCTAATTAACCGAGGATGGTTATAGGCATATATTCAACTCTTAAAGGACTCATTTCGTCAAGTTTTCAGTTTGTCCAGTTTTAAAATAGACACTAGCAGAGCACGCGTTACCTGCTAGTAAATAATAACTTTCATATTAGACTTTTCAATGAACAATAAAGTTATTAATTTACAAACAGAGTTTCATTAAATTATAATTAAACGAGCACAAAATGTTCATGTTGAATCACATGTTGAATTCAATTACAAATATTGAAACCTTGTCTAATCATTTGAACAAAGTATCTGGGTGAATAGGTTTGAATACATTACACTGTAATCACAATAGAATACTACGGTGAATACCCAAAGCTTGAGCTGATTGGAATTTATTTGCAATTAAATCAAGTGCATTGTACTGGAATTAGTGATAATTCATTGTATGACTCACTTTTCAATTACTGTTCATTGTACTGGAAGCATGTAGAACTCTGTACTGATAATTATTTTTAAATTGGAATCCAGTATTGTAATGTATTAACTGAAGCATAAATTCGCATAAACGAATTTAGTATTCCAAATTTAATCTGGGTAGTTCGGGGTAATTATATTCAATAGTTAAAACTCTGATCACATACTCTCTTCCCTATGGACTGGTTTCCGAGTTCGGGATTTAGCTAAGTTCTACCACGGAATAAGCATACAGTAGTGTTTCTTTCCTCTGTGGTTCTACCATAGAGAAACAATAGCATAAGTAGATATCCCATGGTCTAGGGCGTTTATGTCGCAACTTTTACTGTTATCTCAAGCCTATAGTCCACGTAGTTCTTTCCTGTGAAGCTTTATGAAGTTGGTAGTCTCTCATATTGTGCCGTTCATACACTCTCACCCGGTCAAAACAGTAAAAATCGACAATAATCGACAGTAATCGGCTTGAGATAACAGTAAAAGTTGCGACATAAACTATGGTTCTTCACTTTAAGCAGCTTGAGTCAGAAAATATCGTTCATACACTCTCACCCGGTTAAAACAGTAAAAATCGACAATAGTCGACAGTAATCGGATTGAGATAACAGTAAAAGTTGCGACATAAACTATGGTTCTTCACTTTAAGCAGCTTGAGTCAGAAAATTGGCTTTCCGAAATGGGGCATAGTTGGGCGAATCTCATTTTCAACTTCTCTGGCAAATTAAAAATTTGTTGTTGACAACATTTGTTTGTTTACAAGGAAACATTTACTTTTGCTGTGAGACTTTTCTCCTTGAGGAAATAAAACATTCCTAAATAATTCAACATATACTTGAAATACTTGGATACTCTGGATACGTATAATATTGGAATATAATATTATATATCGTTAGTATAATATAATATCATCGTACGGCATCTAGGAATACTTCAATTTCATTTAATTGATAACTTATCCTTCAAACCGATATGAAATTAAAATAACAAAAACATTTTTTTTTATACTAGCAGGTAACCCGAGCTCCGCAAGGGTACAAATTGGAAACTTGACGTAATGAAATTATGAAGAATTAAAATTAGACCTATAACCATCCTTGGTAAATAAATAATCTATATGCAGTTAATCAGTTGAATAGTTGTCACGTGATGATGCGTCATTCATAAATTTCCTATCCCGTACGTGTATTATCCAGTTCCTTCTTTTACTAGTAGTTCTGTGAACAGTAGACCTCACGCAGTTTTCTCATCCACAAGTATATGATGTCACCTGTTCTAGTTGATTCAGTTGAATAAAAAACTCATTATGTTAATAAACTCAGTTCACGTTTGAATTTGTATCCCATAATATGATAATTATAATTATTATTTAACGAAAATCCTAAATAAATGCTGTAAATCACCCCGAAGACTTCTGCTACTGCAGACATTGACAACAGGGTTAACAGCTAGATGGAAATTCGATGAGAACTACTATCCAAAAATTAGTTGCCAGCCCCGGGAATCGAACTCGGTACCGAGTCTTCGAAGTCCTAGGGGTGATTTACAGCATTTATTTAGGATTTTCGTTAAATAATAATTATATATTAATCAGCATTTGAATAAATGCATTCTCTATTTAATTCCATCTGTAATATGATAATTTATCCAGTTCCATAATCTTTCCATCCGATGAAAATATTTCTCAACTATTTTAAAATTGGTTTCTTCAATTTTATATTTTATCTTCAATCACCTATTAAATTTGTTTTTCAAATGTGAGAATATTGATACTGATGGGCACTAATGGGTTTCATAAATAATATTGAAACCCCACCTTAGAAATAGACACGGCCAGACATCTGTGTAATGCATGCAATGAATAATCCACTTGTCAGCCGATTGATTATGAATAATTCTATTGTCTGATTGATCATATATTCAAAGTAGATGATATATGTAGTGATATCAGAGTATGGAGGAATTCTTTTTCTTTTCATATTATCCTTGAAATGCAAAATTTCAAAAAAACTTGTGTATACATCGACGCGCTGTTGAAGAAGTAATATTCCTGCCAAATCTCATCGAATTCTATCAACGCGTTTCGCCGTAATCGCGTTACATACAGACAGACAAAAGCAAATCGAGTTGAAGCATGGGCCTCACTACGTTCGGTCAATTATAATATGAATAGATAATTTCGATCAAAACTTGAAACAAATATGATAAATAAATAAAAGTAAATGAAACATCCATTGATCAATGAACTTGAATAATTATTGACCAAGCGAAGTGAGGTCTAAGATTCAAGTCGACAGTTTGGCATTTCTCTTAATGTTTGAATGTTTAAATGTTTATATGTTGCGCATTTACGGCGAAACGCGGTGATAGATTTTCATGAAATTTGACAGGTATGTCCCTTTTCAAATTGCGCGTCGACGTATACACACGGTTTTTGGAAATTTTGCATTTCAAGGATAATATAAACGGAAAAAGGAGCCTCCTTCATACGCCAATATTAGAGTAAAAATCAGGCTATAGAATTATTCATCGTAAATCAGCTGACAAGTGATTACACAGATGTGTGGAGAAGCCAGTCTATTGCTGTATTTAAATAAGGTCTATAGTTGTTTCAATCAGGTACTTGTGGATGAGAATACTGCATGAGGTCTACTGTTCACAGAACTACTAGTATAGATTTCTTGAGGATGGTTGAGCGACCGTAAACCACAGACGGATAATGGACCATTATTATAATCCATATTTGAAGTTTTGGGTGCATTTTAGTGATATGAACCTCACAAGTTTTTTGTGGGAAAATAATCCATTACTATGAAATTGAAAACTAAGTCACGAAAGTCTTTGAAGTAGACACAATCCTATTATATTGAGCTAGCAATTTCTGTATGTATTTATATAGTTGGTTATATATGTACGTCCAACGGATCTCGAAAACGGCTCTAACAATTTTTACAAAATTTCGAGCACAGTAGGTTTATGATATGAAAATTCGATTGCACTAGGTCTCATCCCTGGGAAAACTCGCTTAAGGACATGAAAAGGATAATAATTATTCATCCTTGGAAAAACACATAATAATTTCGTCGTCTATTGATAACGGAAGATGGGAGTGCCTGTGTGGGAGAGAGACAGAATTATGTTCAGATGTTGAACTACTTGCAATTAATCAGCTTATCTAACGAGAAAAATTGTCTAGAAATTTTAATCGACTTGATCAAAATAATCTGATTTGTTGACATGACATGGTATATCATTCTAAATTAGAGTATATCATAATATTCAAAGTTGATGATTATTTCACAGTTTCAAGTGATTAGTGAGTGTTATTTTGTTATTCAATTTGGTTTGTAAACAATCTAAATTAGAACTTTTAAGTTTTCGAATGTTTGGACTGAAAATTGGACCTGAATACAAGTGTATGGAACCTACTTTTTGGACTATTTATAGTTTATAAATAAAAATTTCGGGGAAGAAACAGTTTTGGGCTGTGCCTGTTAGTCCTTCCCCAATCATTTAAAAGAATTGTGTTCTGCTTATCAATAAACTAGTAGTTCTGTGGAAAGTAGACCTCACGCAGTATTCTCATCCACAAGTACCTGATTGAAATTATAGACCTTATGGAAATACAGCAATAGACTGGCTTCTCCACACATCTGTGTAATCACTTGTCAGCTGATTTATGATGAATAATTCTATAGTCTGATTTTTACTCTAATATTGGCGTATGAAGGAGGCTTCTTTTTCCTTTTATATTATCCTTGAAATTCAAAATTTCCAAAAACCTTGTATAAACGTCGACGCGCAATTAAAAAAGGAACATACCTGTCAAATTTCATGAAAATCTATTACCGCGTTTCGCCGTAAATGCGCAACATATAAACATTTGAACTTTCAAACATTAAGAGAAATTCCAAACCGTCGACTTGAATCTTAGACCTCACTTCGCTCGGTCAATAAATAATGAGCGAAGCTCGGTGCCCCGATATTCAATAATAATAAACTGAAAAAGGAGAACAAATCCTCAATCATCAGTATGCGTTTTTCCAAGGATGAATAATTATTATCCTTTTCATGTCCTTCAGCGAGTTTTCCCATTGCTAAATATACAGTATAGAGAGAGAAGAGAATAATCAACCAAATTGAAGCAATCAACAAATTCCAATTGAATTGATGAGGTAATCAAATCTGTACCACTTCTTTCCCTCCTCATTATTATGTTTCTTCCACTGCTCCTCCTCTCACTAGATCTTCTTCTTCTTCTTCTTCTCTCTCCTTTTCTTCTTTATCACCATCTTCCGTTCGTAATACAATAAAATATCGTTAGTACTGTAGTGAATTTTGTCAGACTGAATTTCCTCAGTTGGAATGCAAGGTAAGCATAATCACACGCTATCGAATTACACGCTTTTTTTCTCCTCCTCCTCTTCATCCTCCTCCTACTATTCCTCCTATTCCTCCACTTCCTCCTCCTTCTACTTCTCCACCTCCTACACCTCCTCCTCCACCTTCTACATTATTATCTTCATTTTCCTCCTCTTCATGTTCTTCTTACTCAAAGCCATCCTCTTCCTTCTTCCTCTTCATCATCTTCCTAGTTCTTCTTCTTCACCCCATCCTTTTCTTCATTCATGTCCTCTTTATTCATTTCCTCTTCATCATCATCTTCTCCTTTACTCCTTTACCCCTTATTATACACCTATTCTCCTCCTCCTCTTTTTCAACTTCCTAATTAATCTTTTCATCATCCTCTTTTTCTTTTCTTTCCTTTTCTTCTACTTCTTCTTCTTCTACTTCTTCGTCCTATTCGTCTTCTTATTCTTCTTCTACTTGTTCTATTTCCTCGTCCTGTTCTACTTCTTCCTCTTCATCTCTTCTTCTTCTTCTTATTCTTCGTCCTATTCTTCTTCTTCTTCTACTTCTTCGTCCTGTTCTTGTTCTTCTTCTTTTTCTTATTCTTCTTCCTCTCCTTCTTCTTTTTCTTCTTCTACTTCCTCTTTTCCTTCGTCATGTTCTTCTTATTCTTCGTCTTCTGCTTATTCCTCTTCTTCTCCTTCATCATATATTGGTAGAGAGTTAGTGGGGAGGATATTTTTAATATTCTTTCCGAAGAATGGACATTGATATGTCCAAAGCTCCGCCAATTTATGTACATGCATAACAATATAATAATTATTATCTATAGTTATATTACAAACTGCTTTTTCATATCATATACAGTTCAATAATTATTTTCTTAGTCTATATTATGTTAATTCATCTATAATTTTGCTGTATTGTAAGCTATTGTATATAAGTGTATAAGCCAGTATATATTGTAATCTACATAAATAAAGTACTCAATCAATCAATCATTATTATCTCCTTTCCTATCCATTCTCCTCCTCCTCCTCCACCTTCTCCTCTGTTTCATCTTCTTGATTATTCTTCTCCTCATCCTCTTTTTCACTTTTTTCATCTTCTTCTAGTTCTACTTCTTCGTCATCTTTTTCTTCCTCCTCCTCCTTTCTTCTTCTTCTCCTTCTTCATCATTATCATCTCCTTTCCTATCTACCATTCTCCTCCTCCACCTTCTCCTTCATTCCATCTCCCCATTAATTCCCAGTTCCCTCTTCCTCTTCTTCATTTATTTCCTATTTATTTCATCATCACCTTATCTTTTCCTATCAGATTCTGATTCCATACCTTCTAAATGAAGTCCACGTTATAATGGCAGTGAAGAAAGATAGCAGAACAACGTTGCCGATCCTCAGTCTACTCAATGCCTTCTATAAACGGTAGCTGATACAGGTTTATCGCTGTAATATTAACTGTTCATTCTCGTTTCAAATAATCAGTTATATTTTTTCATAATTTCATAATGAATTTTCATAATTAAGATAAATTATTTTGTTAATTCATTATTAATTCTACATTGTTGAAAGCCGATCTGTCGGCTCAGAGCACTACGAGAAAGAGATAGCGCTATCCGATTTGTTGAATGATAGACAAGGATAGCAACACCACTACTAATCAAACACTGCCATTATAACGTGGACCTCACTGTTATAGTAGAGTGTTATCCAGTGCTGTGTCTGTAAGACTGCGAGAAAGAGATAGCGCTATCAGCTTTGTTGAATGATAGACAAGGATAGCAATACCATTGCTATTGAGAATTAACGACGCGTGAAATTGTTGTTTGAGCTAATTACATCACAGCTAACATTCCCTCCTGTCCGTTTCCCGTACTGTACTAGTAGTTCTGTGAACAGTAGATCTCTCGCAGTATTCTCATCCACAAGTACCTGATTGAAACTATAGACCTTATGGAAATACAGCAATAGACTGGCTTCTCCACACATCTGTGTAATCACTTGTCAGCTGATTTATGATGAATAATTCTATAGTCTGATTTTTACTCTAATATTGGCGTATGAAGGAGGCTCCTTTTTCCTTTTATATTATCCTTGAAATGCGAAATTTCCAAAAACCTTGTATATACGTCGACGCGCAATTCAAAAAGGAACATACCTGTCAAATTTCGTGAAAATCTATTACCGTGTTTCGCCGTAAATGCGCAAAATTTAAACATTAAGAGAAATGCCGAACCGTCGACTTGAATATTAGACCTCACTTCGCTCAATCAATTATCCTTGAAATGCAAAATTTCCAAAAATCTTGTATATACGTCGACGCGCAATTAAAAAATGAACATACCTGTCAAATTTCATGAAAATCTATTGCTGTGTTTCGCTGTAAATTGTAAATGCGGAACATAAAAACAATAATATAATCAGAAAAACATATAAACATAAAGAGAAATGTAAAACCATCGACTTGAATCTTAGACCTCACTTCGCTCGGTCAACTACATTTGAACAAATGCAACTATCAGTTTATTGCCATCTGTAACTTAACTACAAATAGATCTGCGGTGTTTCAATCAACAAATAAACAAATCTTATCAACAATAAATTGTCGACTATCTGAGAAGGATGTAGAATAATATCTTCCCCATCAACACACGACCGGAAAGAGATAAGAGTTCTCTATTTGATTCATTTTATTTTCATTTATTGTATAAAATACTATAATCATAATACAATTATGACATTGGAGGAAAAACAAGGCTAAGCCTGTACTATTTCTCTCCATAAATTTTGATAAAATGTTAATGTTGTCCAAAAGATAAGGTTATGTAATCACACACTGCTTCGTCACTTTATTTTCGGTCCAGGAATGATGATTTAAAATTTTGAATTTATGTATAAATTTATTTATGTATGTAACAATATTTACTGGCTTATACACTATATACAATAGCTTACAATACAGCAAGATTATAGATGAATTTACATAATATAGACTAAGAAAATAATTATTGAACTGTATATGATATGAAGAAGCAATTTGTAATATAATAACTATAGATAATTATATTGTTATGCATCTACATAAATTGGCGGAGATTTGGGCATATCAATGTCCATTCTTCGGAAACAATATTGAAAATAACCTCCCCACTAACTCTCTACCAAAGGTAGAGAGAGTGAGAAAGAGAGAAAATGAGCAAGAGTGAGAGATATGAAATATTGAAATCGAGCATCTGAGTTCTATAGTGAGGTCCACGTTATAATGGCAGTGGATTAAGATAGAAGAATAGCGATGCCGATTCTCTGCATTAAATTATTATATTTCTACACTGTCAAAAACATAATTGGCATTGTTGTAGACCTAGAAAGGGATAGTAACACCGGCTTTGTCGAATGATAGACAAGGATAGCAAAACCAAAGTTGATCAAATACTGTCATTATAACGTGGACCTCACTACAGAGCTCTACTGAACCAGGATATTAAAATAGAATACCAGATAGAAAAATAAATAGAAAATAAATAATACATAGAAAATAGAATACCAGGATATTATATTGGAATATTACCCTTTTTCAACTCACCGATTTATTTTTAGTAGCCTAGATAATAAATATAATTAGTTCACAATATAGCAAGAATGTCAAACACTCAAGGAGAATTCAAATATAATATTATTTCAATCATAGACCACATCATAATCTTAGGATAAGAAAAAACATTCATCTATAAAAAATTCAAATAAAATTGATATCATCATAATTTTCATGGCGAGAACCCAAAATCAAAGTAGTACCCTCAAAAATATACCTGTGAAAACAATCAAACATGGCGTGCAAAAAAGACAAGAATACTGAAATTACTATTTTTACGAGAATCTATTTTTATTCTTCCCTTGTTAAATATTCAAGTAAACTACCGTGCCAAAGTAGAAATAGGTCTCATTACTGGGTTCAAAATAGCTTTCTTTTGTGAATCTTTTACTTCCCCGTTTTCTTCTTCTTTTCTTTTTATTCTGCTTCTTCTTCTTCTTCATCTGTTTTCTTCTTCTTCTCTTATTCTTCTTCTACTTCTGCTGCTTCTTCTTCTCTTCTTCTTCTTCTTCTTCTCCTTCTTCTCCTTCTCCTTGTTCTTTTCTTTCTCTTCTCCTTCTTCCTCCTCCTTCTTCTTCTTATTCTTCTTCTACTTCTGCTTCATCATCATCATCATCATCTACTTCTGCTTCTTCATCATCATCATCATCATCATCTTCATCATCATCATCTTCTTCTTCTCTTCTCCATCTTCTTCATCATCATTATCATCTTCTACTTCTTCCTCTTCTTCTTCTTCCTCCTCTTCTTCTTCTTCATCTACTCCTGTCTTCTTCTTCTTCATCATTTTCTTCTTCTTCTTCATCATTTTCTTCTTCTTCCTATTCCTCTTCTTCTTCTTCTTCTTCTTCCTATTCCTCTCTCCTTCCTTCTTCTTCTTCTTCTTCTTCTTCTTCTTCTTCTTCTTCATTCTCATTCGATATTATTGATTGCAGTCATAGTCACTATACACCAAATTGTAGACAGGAAGTTTTTGGGACAATATAAATTATTAAAGGCGGAGTTAGAATTGATAAGCTTTGAGCCTTCTCACACTCTCTCTATCGCTCCCTCTCCCTTTTGGTAGAAGGTTAGTGGGAAGGATACTTCGAATATTCTTTCCGAAGAATGGACATTGATATGTCCAAAGCTCCGCCAATTTATGTACATGCATAACAATATGATTATCCATAGTTATTATATTACAAATTACTTTTTCATATCATATACTTTCAATAATTATTTTCTTAGTCTATATTATGTAAATTCATCTATAATTTTGCTGTATTGTAAGCTATTGTATAAGTGTATAAGCCAGTATATATTGTAATCTACATAAATAAAGTACTCAATCAATTAATCAATCAATCCCTTATAATGGCAGTGAAGAAATATACGAGTACAACGTTGCCGATACTCTGTCTTGTCAATGCCTTCTATAGACGGTAGCTGATACAGGTTTATTGATGTAATATTAACTGTTCATTCTCGTTTGAAATAATCAATAAATTATATTTCATTAAGCAAGAAATTATATTTTTCAATTATTTCATAATGAGTTCACATGATTAAGATGAAATATTTTGTTAATTAATTATTAATTCTACATCGTTGAAAGACGATCTGGCAACAGAGCAAAGCGAGAAAGAGATAGCGCTATCTGCTGTGTTGAATGATAGACAAGGATACGAGTACAACGTTGCCGATACTCTGTCTTGTCAATGCCTTCTATAGACGGTAGCTGATACAGGTTCATTCTCGTTTGAATTTATTAAGCAAGAAATTATATTTTTCAATTATTTCGTAATGAATTCAAATGATTGAGATGAAATATTTTGTTAATGAATTATTAATCCTAAATTTTTAAATGACGATCTGGCAACAGAGCAAAGCGAGAAAGAGATAGCGCTATCTGCTTTGTTGAATGATAGACAAGGATAGCAATTAGCATTGCTAATCAAACACCGCCATTATAACGTGGACCTCAATATAGTTCAAAAAGTAGGTGAAGTTATGTTTCATTCATTTTCGAGTCAAATTTTCTGTTCAAACACTAAAAATTAAGAAATTTTGAAGTTAAATTGCTTAAAATGACGACAGAAGTGATGTGGATAGTAAATATGTAATTTAGAGGAAGTAGACTATAGTGAGGTCCACGTTATAATGGCAGCGGATAAAGATAGAAGAATAGCGATGCCGATTCTCTGCATTAATTAATCATATTTCTACACTGTCAAAACATAATTGGCATCGTTTGGACCTAGAAAAGGATAGTACCACCGGCTTTGTCGAATGATAGACAAGGATAGCAAAACCAAAGTTGATCAAATACTGTCATTATAACGTGGACCTCACTATAGATATCAGTTGGGCCTAGTGACTAAGTGTACATTGGAACAAATAGCTAAATAATTCTTATCGCAAACCACACTAAGATAACGCGATATTTCAAATAGAATGCTCTCATGAATGAATATTTTGAAACCAGCTTACAATAATCACTAAAACTAGTAGTTCTGTGAACATTAGACCTCACGCAGAATTCTCATCCACAAGTACCTGATTGAAACTATAGACCTTATGGAAATACAGCAATAGACTGGCTTCTCCACACATCTGTGTAATCACTTGTCAGCTGATTTATGATGAATAATTCTATAGTCTGATTTTTACTCTAATATTGGCGTATGAAGGAGGCTCCTTTTTCCTTTTATACTAGTAGTTCTGTGAACAGTAGACCTCATGCAGTATTCTCATCCTCAAGTACCTGATTGAAACTATAGACCTTATTTAAATACAGCAATGGACTGGCTTCTCCACACATCTGTGTAATCACTTGTCAGCTGATCTATGATGAATAATTCTATAGTCTTATTTTCACTCTAAATATTGGCATATGAAGGAGGCTCCTTTTTCCTTTTAGATTATCCTTGAAGTGCAAAATTTCCAAAAACCTTGTATATACGTCGACGCGCAATTTAAAAAGGAACATACCTGTCAAATTTCATGAAAATCTATTACCGCGTTTCGCTGTAAATGCGCAACATATAAACATAAAGAGAAATGTAATACCGTCGACTTGAATCCTAGACCTCACTTCGCTAGGTCAATAATATTCCATGCAGATGACAACTTCATTTACTTGTGTGAGATGCAGTTATTAGCTTTTGTCTAGAGTGAGACAAAGATGATGATCCTTCAAAGGCTTGTTATATAATAAATTTATGTGAATAACTAGTAGTTCTGTGAACAGTAGACCTCACGCAGTATTCTCATCCACAAGTACCTGATTGAAACTATAGAACTTATGGAAATACAGCAATAGACTGGCTTCTCCACACATCTGTGTAATTACTTGTCAGCTGATTTATGATGAATAATTCTATAGTCTGATTTTCACTCTAATATTGGCGTATGAAGGAGGCTCTTTTATCCTTTTAGATTATCCTTGAAATGCAAAATTTCCAAAAACCTTGTATATACGTCGACGCGCAATTTAAAAAGGAATATTACCTGTCAAATTTAATGAAAATCTATTACCGCGTTTCGCCGTAAATGCGCAACATATAAACATAAAGAGAAATGTATAACCGTCGACTTGAATCCTAGACCTCACTTCGCTCGGTCAATAATATTCCATGCAGATGACAACTTCATTTTCTTGTGGGAGATGCAGATATTAGTTTTTGTCCACAGTGGGACAATGATGATAATCCTTCAAAGGTTTGTTATATAATAAATTTATGTGAATAACAAGTTAAAATCTGCATTATGACATCCTTTACTACATATGTAGGTACATCCAATATCCATAAATCCAGATTGATTGATTGAGTACTTTATTTATGTAGATTACAATATATACTGGCTTATACACTTATATACAATAGCTTACAATACAGCAAAATTATAGATGAATTTCCATAATATAGACTAAGAAAATAATTATTGAACTGTATATGATATGAAAAAGCAATTTGTAATATAATAACTATAGATAATTATATTGTTATGCATGTATATAAATTGGCGGAGCTTTGGACATATCAATTTCCATTCTTCGGAAACAATATTCAAAATATCCTCCCCATTAACTCTCTACCAAAGAGAGTCACATCTCTCATATACATTTAAAAGGAGACAAAATCAAAGGATATAAATCCATGTTATAGGAGAATGCTGAATCGTATTATCAAAGGAGACCAAATTTACACTGTCAGGTTGCATGCAATGTCGCATGCAATATATCTTGTGTTCCCAGATGCACAATAATAGGTTGAAATGACTGAGTAGCCTCAAGGCTACCGTCTGAAATCATATCAAGGGTTGATAGTTCATTGACTGACTATTCCAGCATAATAGAGGTTGTTCACTGTATTTTCTAAAGATCCCTAATTATGATCATAGAAGGTTATAGAAGGATTTTCAACTCTCTGCTGAAAATGATGTCCTGAACATATTAACAGTGCCGGTTGCACAGAAGCCGGTTAAGCTTTAACCGTGATTAGCCTGATTCCACGAGAACCAGCATAATGATTGTTCACTTAATGAAAACAATGTAACAACTTGTCGTACCCTTTATTAAAAACTTTAAAATATTTTAACGACTAGTTTAGACCATAGGTCATTTTCAAGTTAAAATAATTTTACTTTTATTATTATTACTCGCTTCGCTCGCCATATCCGTCTAGCCAGGGGGCTCCGCCCCCTGGACCCCCGACTGGATCGTCCGAGGATGAGATCAGCAGGCTCGCTTCGCTCGACTGCATTTTTCATTTGAGCATTTTTATCATATGTTAGGACGATCTAGTCGGGGGTCCAGACTAAACGTCTGGCTAAACGGATATGGCGAGCGAAGCGAGCCTGACGGCTAGTAATATAATAATCCCAGGAATAGCTCTGATTAATGCAATTCAATCTTCAACTTGGTGCCAACCTAAAGTGCAGTTAACAAAGTCAACTCAACTTAATGCCAACCTGACAAAATTATTAATTTAGTTACCAGTTAACAACTGTTTCGAAGAGGTACTCTCTTCAGATTATAGTTCTATATTAACATATGGTATGGATATTTTTCAATTATAAATTAAGAGAATAAGAAGAACATACATGCTAAAAGACGAACTTTAAACCCTTAAAAGCCAACCTTAGAGTTAAAATATTGCAAAAAGATTTCTTAGTGCGTCTCTAAAGGGCCAACTGAACATACCTACCAAATTTGAACGTTTTTGGTCCGGTAGATTTTTAGTTCTGCGAGTGAGTGAGTGAGTGAGTGAGTGAGTGCCATTTGGCTTTTATATAATAGATATTACTATTTTATTAGTATTAATAATTTTAACTTAAAAATGATCTATGGTTGAAACTAGTCGTTAAAATATTTTAAAGTTTTCAGTTAAGGGTAGCCTACTACAAATTGTTGTATAGTTTTTATTAATTTGAATAAAGTAACCGATTAAGTGAAGAGATTTTATGATTGTTCACTATTCATTTATTGTATAAAACACTATAATCATAATCCAATTATGACATTGGGGGAAAAACTAGGCTGAGCCTGTACTATTTCTCTCCAAAAATTTTGATAAAATGCTAATGTTGTCCAAAAGTGAAGGTTATGTAATCACACACTGCTTCGTCACTTGATTTTCGGTCCAGGAATAATGAATTGCAAATTTTGAATTTTGAAGGTTGATTTTATACTCTAAATGAATCACAGAATGTATCACAATAAATTAAAAACTTTAAAAATATTGCACTTATTTTAAAAATTTGAATACAAAATTAAAAACCTACTCAGTATTAATTGTGGTTATAAGCAGATAATCACCAAGCAGATATAATGATATCACTATATTTTCTAAAGATCCCTAAATATGATCATAGTATAGAAGGATTTTCAACTCTCTGCTGAAATGAAGCTCCTCTTCTAAACAGATTAAATTTTAGTGCCCGTTGCACAGGTTAAATTTTAACCTTGATCAATTCCAAGAGAACCAATCAGAGAAGCCGCTTTTTCAAAAAACCTTCTCTGATTGGTTCTCGTGAAGTTAATCACGGTTAAAATTTAACCGGCTTTTGTGCATCTAGACCTTGACTGGAATAGAAACGCAACTACTCAAATGTATCTTCGAAAATTTTGAAGAACTGTAATAAAACTCTATGCATTACAGCCCTTCCCTTATATTCCATTTTTTAGCACTAAAATATTTTTTTATATCTTCTACACTTCTTATTTCCAAGTATCTATATATATAAAAGCGAAATGGCACTCACTCACTCACTCACTCACTCGCATAACTAAAAATCTACCGGACCAAAAATGTTCTTATTTGGTAGGTATGTTCAGTTGGCCCTTTAGAGGCGCACTAAGAAATCTTTTGGCAATATTTCAACTCTAAGGGTTGTTTTTAAGGGTTTAAAGTTCGTCTTTTAGCATGTTTATTCTTCTTCTCCCAATCTCTTAATTAGAATTGAAATTTCCATATCATATGTTACTATAGAACTATAATCTAGATAGAGTACCTCTTCGAAACAGTTGTTAACTGGCAACTAAATTAATAATTTTGTCAGGTTGGTATTAAGTTGAGTTGATTTTGTTAGGTTGGCACCAAGTTGAAGATTTAAATGCATTTATCGCGGAAAAATTGATTGGGCACTGCTACTTCAATCCTGGGAATATTATATTACTAGCCGTCAGGCTCGCTTCGCTCGCCATATCTGTTTAGCCAGACGTTTAGTCTGGACCCCCGACTGGATTGACCTAATATAATATGATAAAAATGAAAAAATGCAGGCGAGCGAAGCGAGCCTGCTGATCTCACTCTTGGACGATCCAGTCGGGGGTCCAGGGGGCGGAGCCCCCTGGCTAGACGGATATGGCGAGCGAAGCGAGCCTGACGGCTAGTTTGTACTAAAAATTCGACTAAATTCAAAAGTGAATAAGACTTAATAGGTGCCTCTATAACCTACTTTTTGGACTTTGGCCCGGTTGCACAACAGCCGGTTAAATTGTAACCGTGATTAATTTCACGAGAACCAATCGGAGAAGGAATTTTTGAAAAGACGGCTTCTCTGATTGGTTCTCGTGGAATTAATCACGGTTACAATTTAACCAGCTGTTGTGCAACCGGCACTTTGTGTATGAAATGAAATTCGGGGAAAGGAATGTTTTGGGCTGTTCCAGTTGGTCCTTCCCTAATAATTTTAACGCATTGTGTTTTGTGTATCATAAATAACTAAATATCCATATTATAACTTGTTTGTTTGGTTTGAATGGAATGTTATCAATATATTATCAATTTTTTTTTTAAATATATAGATTAAAATCTGAAAATGTTGATTTTCTGACTTCTTGGTATATAAATTATCCCAAAAATGCTAACATCCCCAATTGTAAATTATTGTCTCCTGGATTTTTACAGTTTGCTGCTTTATAGTTTTGCTCCCTTACATTTGAGGACAGCAATTGAGCAATTTGACAGAGTCACTGTCGATGTTGTAGAACCGTTCCATATTGAAATAAAAACACAAATATAGTCACAAATAAAACACAATATATAGTCAAATTTTACAGTTTACTAAAACTGTAGAATTTGTCGATATTCTAACTCCGGGCGTTTTAGTAAACTGTAGAATTTTACGATATATGTGTGTTTTTATTTAATGACAGCAACTTTGTTTGCTAGGAAAATAGAGCACTTTTTGGAGAAAACTTTTAGTATACACCATTGGTGTTGATAACATCCTAGTATATTAAGCGAGCAATTTCTGTATTTTTATATCTGGTTATTTCTAGATCTGGTTATTTTTATAACTGGTTATTTTTATATATGGTTATTTTTATATCTGGCTATTTTTATATCTGGTTATTCATGTTTTATGGATCTCGAAAACGGCTCTAACAATTTTCACGAAATTTGGAACATAGCAGGTTTATGATATAAAGATTCGATTGTACTAGGTCTCATTCTTTGGAAAACTCCCTGAACGACATTAAAAGGATAATTCATCCTTGGAAAACATATGATAATTTCGTGAAAACCGTTGAATAATATGATAATATGTCGATAATATGAAAACATATGATAATTTATAAATCTGGTTATTTTTATATCTGGTTATTTTTATATTTGGCTATTTTTATATCTGGTTATTCATGTTTTACGGATCTCGAAAACGGCTCTAACGATTTTCACGAAATTTGGAACATAGCAGGTTTATGATATAAAGATTCGATTGCACTAGGTCTCATTCTATGGAAAACTCCCTGAACGACATTAAAAGGATAATTATTCATCCTTGGAAAACATATGATAATTTCGTCGTCTCTCGATAACAGAAGATGCGTGTGATTGATTGATTGAGTACTTTATTTATGTAGATTACAATATATACTGGCTTTTACACTTATATACAATAGCTTACAATACAGCAAAATTATAGATGAATTTACATAATATAGACTAAGAAAATAATTATTAAACTGTATATGATAATATGAAAAAGTAATTTGTAATATAATAACTATAGATAATTACATTGTTATGCATGTACATGAATTGGCGGAGCTTTGGACATATCAATGTCCATTCTTCAGAAAGAATATTAAAAATATCCTCCCCACTAACTCTCAACCAAATGTGACTGTGTGGGAGAGACAGAATTATTTCCAGCTGTGTAATCATGATCAATCAGCGAGAAATTTTATCTAGCTAGACATTTAATCGATTTGATCAACATAATCTGATTTGTTGACATGACATGATAATCCTCCTAAACTAGACTATATCATAATTTTCAAAGTTGATCATTTATTTATTTATTTACAATGCAAATTAAATGTAATAACATTGGAAGATAAAATAATAAGATAGTCCTTGTGCTATTTTTCTTCCAAGTTTATAAGTGAAAAAGTCCGAAATAAGGTTAGAATTTCAGGTGTACATTATTTGACAATTTCAAGTGATTAGTGAGTGTTATTTTGTTATTCAATTCGGTTTGTATATAATCTAAATTATATTTTTTTGTTTTAAAATGTTTGAACAGAAAATTGAACCTAAATTCAAGTGTATGGAACATAACCTACTTTCTGGACTTTTCAGAGAGTATAAATCAAAATTCGGGGAAGAAACAGTTTTGGGCTGTGCCTGTTAGTACTTCCCCAATCATTTTAAAGAATTGTGTTCGGTTTATCAAAAGTCAATAAATAACGAGCGAAGCTCTGTGCTCCGATATTTAGTGTAAACGCAGATAACTATTTTGAAAAATAAACACCAATAGTAAAAGTTAATTGACCTTGCGAAGTGAGGTCTAAGATTCAAGTCGCCGGTTTGGCATTTCTCTTAATGTTTAAATGTTTATATGTTAAAATGTTTATATGTTGCGCATTTACGGCGAAACGCCGTGATATGATAAATTATGTTCAATCTAATATAATCTAAAAGGATTGAGTAATTAACATTTTTTTAATAAATTTGGTCTAATCGCAGCTTTAAGGTCTTTGGTTTCAATATTTTGTTTTGCAGTCATGGTATTATTATGCGTGCCCATCAGTATCAATATTCTCACATTCGAAAAAATTAATTTAATAGGTGAATAAAAATAAACAAATGAACTAAATAATGCTGAAGAAATTATAATATTTTTGATGCATACCTCTTCAAGATCTTTGATTAGTTATAACCATTTTGTTAGTAACTTTGGTGTAAACCCAGCTTAAATATGCATACCTCTTTAATGTCTTTGATTGAAACTATAGACCTTATACAAATACAGTAATAGACTGGCTTCTCCACACATCTGTGTAATCACTTGTCAGCTGATTTATGATGAATATAGTCTGATTTTTACTCTAATATTGGCGTATGAAGGAGGCTCCATTTTCCTTTTATATTATCCTTGAGATGCAAAATTTCCAAAAACCTTGTATATACGTCGACGCGCAATTTAAAAAGGAACATACCTGTCAAATTTCATGAAAATCTATTACCGCGTTTCGCCGTAAATGCGCAACATATAAACATTTAAACATTAAGAGAAATGCCAAACCGTCGACTTGAATCTTAGACCTCACTTCGTTTGGTCAAAAAAAAAAAACACATATATTGTAAACTGTAGAATTTGACGATAAATGTGTGGTTTTATTTCACGACAGCAACTTTGTTTTCTAGAAAAAAAGAGCACTTTTTGGAGAAAACTTTTAGTACACACCATTGGTGTTGATAACATTAGTGTAAACGCAGTTAACTACTTTAGAAAAACAAACACCAATTAAATAAAAGTTAATTAAAAGGTTTTAATTCGAGTTAAATTAAACGATTTCTAACCTTTATGATGTCTGAGATGACGCTGTCCCACACAGCATGGCTTCTCATAGAAGGAGCTCCAATGATTACTGTATTCATTTGAATCCTGGGCACTACATGATAAAACTCCCAACTCACTTAACACAATAACCAATAAACCAGCTCTTAGTAACAACATGGCGACGGAAAACTAACACAAAACACAAGTTTTTCAAACACTACAACACTACTCGACAAATTTTAATTGGAGTCTATGACAGAGACTGTTTCTGAGGTTAAAGAATTGATTCCCTACAAGATATCACAACAAAATTAGAGCTTAATTAGAGACCCGTTGACAGAGACTTTCTGATGTTAAAGAATTGATTCACAACAAAATTTGAGCCACGTTTGAGAAGGTACGGTGCGGAAAATTACCAGAAACAAGGTTTTGGAGTGGAACAACACCTTTTCTACCGATAACAGTGTTATATATTATCGATTAAAGTGTATAGATAATAACTTGATCAATACAGAAAACGTGAACAATCACAAAATAATGTATATTTTTTTACAGTGGGTTAAACTTTCTCAAAACCTCTGCACATATCTTGTCTTACTACTAACAGGTGTGTGTCTAGCCTAATCAGTGTGAGTTGAGCCATAAGCAACAATGTAAAATATTGTGACTAAACGTGTCTGATCATGTCTTGTCTTGACTAACTGGAGTGTACCAAGCCTCAGTCATTGCAATTAGACATGATTCCATAATGAACTATGTGAAGTATTGTGTCTGATCATGTCTTGTCTTGTCTTGACTAATCGGTGTGTGCCCAGCCTATGATTTCTATATTCCTAAATGACCATTCTATTCGACACCAGACTGTAGCCTAAGGCTAGGGACACACCAGTTAGTAAAGAAAGTACAAGACATGATCAGTCACGTTTAGTCACAATACTTGACATAGTTGCTTATGAAGTCATGTCTAAGTGTAATGACTGAGGCTAGGCACACACCAGTTAGTCAAGACAGGACAAGACATGATCAGTCAAGTTTAGTCACAATACTTCACATAGTTGCTTATGAAGACATGTCTAATTGCAATGACTACTACCGTCCTATTAGTCTGATGAATAACTTAGCCAAAGTAATGGAGAAGATAATTAAAAAAAGATTATTGGGCTATCTGAATAAATTCAACATTATTAATGAAAACCAGTATGGATTCCAGCCCGGTAAATCTACAGAGGATGCCATCACCAGATTATTACAAATTATAACAAAAAACTTCAATAATAAGAAAAAAACGTTGACAGTATTCTTGGATTTAGCCAAGGCATTTGACACTATCTCTCAAAAACGACTCCTGGAAAAAATGGAACACCTGGGGATTAGGGGTATACCACTAATATTATTCAAGAGTTACCTGTCAAATCGATCTCAGATACTCAACACAAGCAATATGAAACTCACTGATTTTGGTCTGCCGCAAGGTACTGTCCTATCTCCCATTTTGTTCTTAATCTATATCAATGATCTCCTTAAATTAAATATAAGAAATTGTGATATAATATCATTTGCAGACGACACTGCTCTAACTTTCACTGAAAACTCATGGGATGATGTAAAAATTGCAGCGGAAAGTGGACTCAGATTGGCGTTCTCTTGGCTTAATCAACACATATTAACCCTCAACACAACTAAAAGCGTCTTCATGTTATTTTCACCCAATTCCCTTACTCAACCACGAACAATAGACAGTATAAAAATCCATCGATTAAACTGTAACGACCATAGACTTCTTAGCTGCTGTTCTTGTCATAAAATTCAAAAAGAAAAAAAAGTTAAGTACTTGGTATCTTGTTGGATCCACACTTAAGGTGGGATAATCAAATTAATAACATGTGTTCCAAACTAAAATTCCTTATCTACAAATTTCACCAAATTAGACAACTGAGCAATATAAAAATAGCTAAACTAATCTATTATTCGTATGCTCAATCCGCTTTTCAATATGGCATACGGGCTTGGGGGGGAGCTTTGAATGCGCATTTCACAAAACTTTTCATTATTCAAAAACATCTTTTAAAAACTATTCTAGGCAAACCCAGACTTTTTCCAACAAAAGATTTATTCAGGGAGTTCAAGGTTTTAACAGTTCGACAACTTTTCATAAAAAATTGGTACTATATATTATAAAAAATAAACATTTATTTGAACCTCGAGAATCTCTTTTGGGCTTGCGCCCCGCGCGAGACATTTTCCAATTTGTCAGAATGGACTTGAATGTGTGTAGGAGACAGTTTTCTTATATTTCCAATAAATTAATAAACCACATTCCCTTAAATATTCTTGAAAAAACAAACATAAACCAAAGGCTTAGAACAGACATAGATAAATGGATAATAGCAAATAAAATCGAGGAAAAATTGTTTTAAATAAACTAATTTTCGTCTACTCCATGGTTGCAGTTGACTTACCTACCTCTTACCGTTTCTTCTTCTTCATTCTCCTTCTTCTTCGTCTTCTTCTTTCTTCTTGGCCTTTTCCGTCTTTTCTCCTTCCGTTCCTTTATTTTTAGTATCCTCTTTATTATTAAGTACTAGTTTTTATTCTGTATTTTTTCAAGAAATTTGTTTTGGATCATTTTTGTTGAATATTTTTGAAAAACATTTATATTGCAACTCACACCTGCGCACAGGTTTTCTTTGCAGGTGTAGATTCTTATATATATATATATATTTTTTGTCTTGAAAGTGTTGTATATTTTTTTTTTTGAGAATCAATAAATTTGAATTTGAATTTGAATTTGAATGACTAATCAGTGTGTATTGACAAGACATGATCAGACACGTGTAGTCACAATACTTCACATAGTGGCTTTGAAGCAAAACTCACTGATTAGTCATTGCAATTAGACATGTCTTCATAAGCAACTATGTGAAGTATTGTGACTGAATGTGTCTGATCATGTCTTGTCTTGTATTGACAACTGGTGTGTGCCTAGCCTAATCAGTGTGAGTTGCGTCATAAGCAACAATGTGAAGTATTGTGACTAAACGTGACTAGTCTTGTCTTGACTAATCGGTGTGTGCCCAGCCTAAGGCTAGGCTGGGCCCAGACAAGACAAGACATGATCAAACAAGTTTAGTCACAATACTTCTCATAGTTGCTTATGACGCAACACACACTGATTAGTCATTGCAATTAGACATGACTCCATAAGCAACAATGTGAAGTATTGTGACTAAACGTGACTAGTCTTGTCTTGACTAATCGGTGAGTGCCTAGCCTTATAGGGTGCATATACTTGCCTATCGTGTTCAAAATTTGAAGCTGATTTATCAATTCTTTCTAAAGATATTGTAGAACATACAAACAGACGGACAATCGACTTTGGCCCTCAGTAAGTCAAAAGTAAGAACACGCTGACGCTCGTTCAAATACTAGATAATATATAAATATATATATATAGAGATTGTAGAAGAATATACTGTATATAATCTGGGAGATGAGGCAGATGTTTCTTGAGAAACTGGTTTTAGGGAGACAAAAAAAGAATTGGTTGAGGTGTTGAATAGAGGTATAGAACTGTTACTGGAGGAATAAGGCACTGAAGAAAGAAAAGAGAACATCCATGAACAGAGGTGTAGGAGGAAAAGAGACAGCGCGTTGTAGATGGATAGAGAGTAAGAGAGAGTGCGAGTGTGAGTGCGAGCGAGTGAGAGTGATAGAGAGTGGTTGGTGGAGATGTAGAATGAAAGAGGAATGTATTTTATATAATATACTTTATAAAAATAAAATAGATTGATTGAATACTTTATTTATGTAGATTACAATATATACTGGCTTATACACTTATATACAATAGCTTACAATACAGCAAAATTATAGATGAATTTACATAATATAGACTAAGAAAATAATTATTGAACTGTATATGATTTGAAAAAGCAATTTGTAATATAATGGATTTGTAAATGTAATGGAGTGAGAGAGTATGAGAGAGTGTGAGTGTGAGTGAGAGCGAGTGTGAGGGATTGAGAGAGAGTGAGAGAGAGTGTTAGAGAGTGGTTGGTGGAGATGTAGAATGATAGAGGAATGTATTTTACTCGTATATATGTACTTTATAAAAAAAATCTGGTGTGTCGCACTCACACAACTTTCCTTGCCGTTATGAAAATTGATCACGTGACGCAAGTGTCGCAAGTCTTCCCGCGCATCTCAAGTCTACAATTCAAAGATTTGAGCCAGCTGGTGACAGGACAATAACTCTGGAGACACACGAGGTCTGCTATCTCTTCATAGTGAATCATTTAATAGAATCAACAGTTGCCAACAGTTTGCAATTGGATAATCACATTTTCTTGAATTTCGAGCTTATTTTTAATTTTAGGTGAAAATGATACTGAACATTAATTGTAGAAATTCTCATGCTCAATCTTTTCCACTCGAAAGTTTTTGTTTAAATTGCATCTGAAGCCTGATAATTGAGAATCTAAAGTCAAACTTTGCAAAGATCCTGAAATTTTTACAGATATGGGACTTGTGGCAGTTCATAGAGCTTATCGATGACTATTTTAGGTATAACTTTGATCAAAATCGTTGGAGCCGTTCTCGAGAAATCGCGAAAACCCCTGTTTTTGACAACATTTTCGCCATTTCAGCCGCCATGTTGAATCGCATTTGATCGAAATTGTTCGTGTCGGATCCTTATATTGTAAGGACCTCACGTTCCAAATTTCAAGTCATTCCGTTAATTGGGAGATGAGATATCGTGTACACAGACGCACATACACTCACTACACACACACACATACAGACCAATACCCAAAAACCACTTTTTTGGACTCAGGGGACCTCGAAACGTATAGAAATTTAGAAATTGGGGTACCGTAATTTTTTTCGGAAAGCAATACTTTCCTTACCTATGGTAATAGGGCAAGGAAAGTAAAAAAGATAGATGATTGAGACATACATAGGATAGACAAGGAGCCGGTGGGTATAAAACCTGCTCAGTTAATAACTCAATTTTCTTCGTCCTCCTACAATTCTACATCACCTTCTTCCTCTCCTTCTTTTGCTTCTTTTTATTCTTGAAAATCACTTCATTATCTAAGATACAAGTTCTTTGTGAGGGCTTCTCGCCTATTTTATTCACAGCAGGAAATTGATGTGTTATTTCCAAAGGCGAAACTAATCCAGAATTATTGAGCTGTTGGGTGAGTTAGTTAGATACTGTCTATCAATGACGTAGAAGCATCTTGTATCTCCTATTTCTTCTTCTCTCACTTCTTCTTCTTCTTCTACTACTACTACTACTACTACTACTTGTTTGTCCTGTTCTTCTTCTTCTTCTCTTCTTCTTCTTCTTCTTCTTCTTCTTCTTCTTCTTCTTCTTCTTCTTCTTCTTCTTCTTCTTCTTCTTCTTCTTCTTCTTCTTCTTCTTCTTCTTCTTCTTCTTCTTCTTCTTCCTCATCATCATGTTTCATCCTCTTCTTCAACGCGTCTTTCTCCGTTCTCTTTCCTCATCATACTCATCTTCATCTTCATCGTCCACATCATACTCCTTCACCTCCTCCTCATCCACCCCCACCTGTTCCATCCCCTTCTTCAACATTCAATTTCTTGTTCCTTCTTCAACGCATCTTCCACCGTTCTCTTTCCTTCTCCTAATTTTCCTAATTCTCCTTCTCCTTCTCCTCCTCTTTCTCCTCCTCCTCCTCCTCCTCATCATCCTCCTCCTCCTTCTCCACCTCCTCGTCCTCCACCACCACCCTCCCTTCTCCTCTTCCTCCTCCTCCTCCTCTTATTCAACCCTCCTCGTGCTCCTCGCATCATCCACCCTCCTCATCATTCTTCTAATACTCCTTCTCTTCGTCCTACCTCTTCTCCACTTTTCACACTCCTCCTCCTCCTCCTCCTCCTCCTCCTCCTCCTTTCACTCTTCCACATCGTCTTCCTCCTCCTCCTCCTCTTCAACCTGTTCCATCCCCTTCTTCAACATTGCATTTCTTGTTCCTTCTGCAACGCATCTTCCACCGTTCTCTTCTTTTTTCCTAATTCTCTTTATTCTTCTCACCTCCTCTTCCTCCTACGCCTTCCTCAAATCCACACCTGCTCCTCTCACTCCTCGTCATTCTCCTACTCCTCATCATCCTCCTCCTACTCCTCCTCCTCCTCCACCTCCTCCTTCTTCTCTCGCTCCTCCTTCCCCTCATCAAAACCCAATCATCTTCCACTCTTTTCCATCGTCCTACCCCAAATTCACCCCCCACCACTTTTGGAATGTGGCCAACAGCGAGCAGACAAATTGTATGATGACATGTGGTTTGCATCCCGCGCTCATAATGGCTCCTAACTCTATTATAAATGCTTAGCTGGCTGTTTTTGTCTGCGGACCCCCTCAGCTGTGCTCCAACCCATAACTCGCGAATTCATTATGTCAACTTCCGTTGTTGGCAGCCAAGGGTAGTCATGTGAATATGTTTTGTATGTTTCATGATTTGCGTAGATTAATTTTGTGGATAGGAAGGCTCCTTTTTCAACAATTCAAAGGAAACTGTAAACCTCATAGTGTAGGATATTGTAAACTAGTCCTGTGAGGTCACTAGTTCTGTGAAGAGTAGATCTCGCGCTCAGTGAGTTACATTGACCTGTTGTTACGTTTTCTCAAAATATAATAAATAATTTATCAATTAAAACTGTCTAGAAAAATCATAAATTAACATAGAGCTTTCTGTCCTATATCGTAACGTGACGTGTCGTCCCGGAATGTGAGTGTGAGCGCTGTTATCAGGTCTGGCTGCAACTGTCTACAGCGTTTATGGAAAAATACAATTTTCAAGATGTTCGATGTTTTTGAATGAGTAGTATTATAGTCAACTGTCTACTAACGTTAATGGAAAGATACATTTTCAAGATGTTCGATGTTTTTGAACGGGTAGTATTATAGTCCACTAGACAGCTGATTTATGATGAATGATTCTATAGTCTGATTTTTACTCTAATCTTGGCGTATGAAGGAGGCTCCTTTTTCCTTTCATATTATCCTTGAAATGCAAAATTTCCAAAAACCTTGTATATAGGTCGACGCGCAAATAAAAAAGGAACATACCTGTCAAATTCCATGGAAATCTATTACCGCGTTTCGCCGTAAATGCGCAACATAAAAACATAAAAACATTTAAACATTCAAACATTTAAACATTAAGAGAAATGCCAAACCGTCGACTTGAATCTTAGACCTCACTTTGCTCGGTTAAAAAACTACAACATTATTCAATGTTTCAACTAATTTTTCTATAAAAACTTCTACTTTTTTCAAGTAAATTTGATTTGATAAGATAATAGTGTGTTTGTCTTTCTGGTCTCAAAATGCTATAGTTTTTTCAAAGTTTGGAATTTTCTAATTAATTGTGATTGATTTAATTTAATAGTATTTTTTCAATTTAAAAATGATTTTTGTGTGTTTTAAATTGTAAATTGAGTGTGTAATTGAAGAATGTTAAGTGACACAATAACCCAGCTACATTGGACTGTTGTATTAATTAGAATTGGAACCGTTTTGGGCTTATAAGCCTGTCGTACTTTTCTCTAAGTTGTGTAACTCTGAATGATTAAATAAATTAATAAATCCCATTCAGATCCCGTTCTATCCAATCTCACTAAGGCCAGGTTGCGCAGAAGCCGGTTGAATTTTAACCGTGATTAATTTCACGAGAACCAATCAGAGAAGAATTGACAAGACTGCTTCTCTGATTGGTTCTCGTGGAAGATCCAGTTAAATTTTAACCGTGATTAATTTCATGATAACGTTAGTAGACAGTTGACTATAATATTACCCGTTCAAAAACATCGAACATCTTGAAAATGTATCTTTCCATCAACGTTGTAGACAGTTGCAGCCAGACCTGATAACAGCGCTCAACTCACATTCCGGATGACACTCACGGTACGATAGGAAGAACGCTCTATGTTTTTAGGATTTTTCTAGACATTTTAAATTCATAAATTTATTATTACCTTTTGAGGAACATAACAACAGGTCAATGTTACTTACTGAGCGCGAGGTCTACTGTTCCAGAACTACTATAGTGAGTCACGTTCAATTACAGTGGATAAGATAGAAGAATAGCGATGCCATTCTCTGCATTAGTTAGTCATATTTCTACACTGTCAAAAACATAATAGGCACCGTTGTGAACCTAGTAAAGGATAGTACCACCGACTTTGTCGAATGATAGTAGAGTATATTAGTGGGAAAAGACTGACTTTTTTGCTCGAGATCCCCCTCCCCCTCTCCCCTCGTCCATCCCTCCTCCCCTTCCCCCGCCTGTAGGGCGGGGGGTGTTCTAAATAGATTTCCCCTTCCCCTGTCCAGTGGAGGTGAGGGGATGAGTGAGAGGGAGATATATCTTTCTCTCTCTTTTCTAAATCCCCTTCCCCCTGTCCAGTGGAGGTGAGGGAGTGAGTGAGAGGGAGATATATCTTCTCTCTCTTTCTAAAAATAGATTTCCCCTTCCCCTGTCCAGTGGTGGTGAGGGATAGGAGAGAGGGAGATACTCTCTCTCTCTCTTCTCCAGGTGAGGGAAAAAAAAATTTCCCTTTTAGGAGAAAAATCCCCTCTCTGTCTACTGTCAAATTGAAGTGATTCATATTTCTACATCTAATGCTATGGTGAGATTGAGGTAATTCTAAAGATGTGGGGGAAAAAATCTCTTGAGAGGGAAAAATTCCTTTGGTGACAGATTAAAGTGAATCCATATTAAAGTGAGGTCAATGACTCTCTCTATATCTAATTGAATTGAGAAATTCTCTCTCATCTAATGCTATAAATCTCTACGTTCTTTTACATTTTTATCTGCAATATCGTACAAGCATTTCCAAAGTTCATCGGAATTTTTAACAACAGATAATGGCGAATCATTTGTACAATCATAATGTAGATGACCGCTGTCTAGAATATTGAGCAGTTCGAAAATCTCAGATAGAATCGAAAAGTGTACATTTTCTGTTTTTGTTAACGGTAAATCAACATCTTGACATCCTGTTAAAATTTAATATTCTTCGCAATTGAATCAAATTCATTAAATGAAATTGACATCAAGAGACGAGATAATTTTAATTTTGAAAAACCATAACACTGCATCTTGCAGATGTTTGATGCGAGTCGAATGAGGGGAAAGAATTCTAAATTGATGATATGCACGTGCACTAAAGATTACCCCACACGTGCTGTCTGCTCTAGCTCTAAATAATGAGATGCACGTGTTATAGGCGCACGTGCACTAAAGATTACCACACACGTGTTCTGCTCTAGCTCTAAGCAGCAACTAAACTAAAAAACGTGAATGGGATATCGAATGAAAATCGTTTGAAGACAGAAAACGTTTATTTACACATTTCACTACAACAACACATAACTTCATCTTCAATTCTAATTAGCTTATCTATACATAATTATGAGGACGATAATAACATAGATAGTCTCTTATATCATTTAAATTCACCGTGCTTAGAAAAATGTCTTTCAATTGCTTCGCCAAACTATAATTTTCAGGAGTTGATTTCCTAATTGCACTTTCACACTCATCGTACCAATCAATACAGTTTTTAACCTCACTTCCAATTCGTTGTCGGAGCCAACCACTTTCTCGGATCCATGATGTTGAGCGAATGAAGAAAACTAGGTGTAGGCAGGAACTATTATAGAGTAATTAAGCGGTCTTTCTTCATCAATTGACGATAGACAACATTACGCGCTTTAGCATCAATGCATGCTGGCAATAAACACACTGTAGATCCTTTCCGTTGTAGAAGAATCCATAACGAGCAAAGTTTCTTTTCTGTGAATTTGTGTACATCGGAGCCATTTTCATACTTTGCATTCGATTGTTTTCGCACAAGAAATTATTTGTTTGATACATATTTTTAACAACAAAGAATTATATGCTGGGCGGAGAATAACGCACACCGAGAATGTGGATTATTTTTATGAATGTTGCATGCAGCATAACACCATGAACTAGTGAAAAAGCTGAAATCAGGTTTTGGAAAATCCTCTGGTATGCATTGTACGTTGCTATGCAATCTTCTTAAAACTTTGCTTTCTCAGTTCCTTTTGTGAAAATTTTCTCATAAGCTGCAAGGTAATCACGAATTAATGACTCATTGTATTCTAAATCTCCATCTTCCCATTTTATTTTATGATAGTGACGTTCTAACCATGTTGCATCGTTATACAATTTTGCACTCAATTCTGTCTTTGCAAATGGCGATTTGAAATGGAACACAATATAATTATTAAACTGATCAATTATGGCAAGTTCTTTCACAATAATTTGATTACAATCTTGTTTAAACCAGTGAAGATCAACTGTAGCAATTTAGCAGTCGCTTGACCTTCTTTCTCTTCGTAGGCTTTGTCTCTCCCCTCAGCGGCGGCGGCGGGGGCGGCGAGCGCGGCGGGGGGTTCCTCAAATCCTCCTTTGTCTTCCCCCACCTGCAGCGGCTTCGGTAATCCTGCGCTCTCCCCTCCTCCTCCTCCACCTCCAGCGGCTTCGGCGTACTGCACCTTGCTTCATAATAGAAACTATCAAGATCGCACTGAATACCAATAGAGCGAGTTTGCGGCTTATCCAAAATATCAGAACACAAAGAATAGGACATGTTGGCTGTTCAAAGGTGAAACTGATAATGGCTTACATTTGTTGCAGTACACACCTTATATAACCTGCAGTGATGCACTCTATCAACAAATTACTGAACTTCTTTCACCATACTCGTGAGAGGTGTATATTCCATCACACGATCGCTAATTAAAACGCAATAAGCGGAAGTATTTGCAGGTACTGCACTTTTAAATTCCATTTCAATACGAACATCTGTCGATGATTTCAAATGACTTGGTTGGTGTGAACAATCTACAACAATCAGTGGTTTGAATCACAAAATGTTTTTAAATCGATTTCTGTTCCGAGTTCACTATTGATTGAATGATTATAATACGAGGGTGCGAAATCCAAGAACATGCGGTATAAAACTCCTTCTTACCTAGCAGATTTTCATATGGATAATACTCACTGTTCAAATATACTTTAACATTGTAAATACCGCAGCTATCGAAATCAGATATTGATTTATTTATTTTATTCTTACGATCAGTTTGAAATGCAATTATAACGTATTTTGGACTATCAAAACTCGATGTGGTACGAACCGCCAAGAATGGTTAAGTGAATTTTGCAAATTTGGTAATTCACAAATTTCCCAATGGCGGAAACCTAATTTCAGTGGAGTGTCAGCATCGAGCAGTCTCAAAAATTTCAGTCTTACATGATCTTCTAAAGTTATGTAGGGCATGCGCCATTGCAGTTTTGTAATTTTCACACTAACGTTTGTTCCGCTTGAAGACTCAACACAATTTAGATCTGTCGGTGACCTCAATAAGACGAGTTCCTGTTTCAAATTTAAAATTATTCTTTGAAAATCTTCAAAAAACGGGAGGATTAATTTCAGCGGAACACAGAAAGTGAATGTATTATCCGTTAGCTCATATCCTGCTCTGTCAAAACCAGCCAAGTGATATGTGTTTTTATCGAGAGTATTTTTCACCAATATAGCTTTAATTGTGGATGTTAATCCAATCAATCTTGATTTAGAAATTTGCTGACCTGCTAATTCATATCGTATTTCGTCAAAAAGGTTACCGATTACGTTACTGCTTAATTTATACCCTGCTGCAACTGGTGTATCGGCTGGGTCTTTTCCCGGTTTTGTACAGTTAACTGTTCCCTCAATCAATATGAATGATTTACAAGGTAAAGAATAGACATCTAAAGAATTTATGCCAATACGTGCCTCGTCAGAGTTTTTTATTTCCTGTCCCGAATAAACTGTATGAGTGTGAAATTGGAATTTAGTAATATCATTATAAAACTGAAGGTCTGTCTCCACATCCAGTATTTTCACTTTCCTTGCCGCCGCTCCCCGCCTAACATGTCGCCAATCGACTATAAAACCCAACTTTTCTAATATTCTCGCGCTTTTAGCCGACAAAGCACGTTTGTTTTTAGGTGTTGTCGCTATCGCGTTCCTTTCTCTAATGACTTGATTGTCTTATTCGAACGTGGGTTGAAAATAAGATAACCCATTACTTTTCACGTATGTGCAACCTAATTGTAATTGTATCTCCACGGAAATCAATAAACGATCCGTTCTGGTCCGTTACCTTTACATTAATAGTTTGAATTCGATGCGTATTCAAAGGTACATAAATAATCGGTGATGGTACTTCGTTTATTAAATAACCGCTAGGAACCTTTGGTAAAAATTCGTAGATTATATGTTTTTGTTTTCCCTCAGAGTAACTGCCGCAAGCTAAATTACACTCAACAAGAATACTGTCAACGCTTGTTATGTTAACCAAATGTTTGGAATAATGCCATTTATTTGGCTGCAAAACAACATTATCAAAACCAAGTATCTTAGCAATCGAATCAGAACGTGTTAAATCAATGGCTTTATCAGAATGAATTTCAATCTTCATAGTATTTACGTTTGCACGTATAATAAGTTTATTCTTCTTGTCATCAATATTCAATTTATTCTTTAAAGATTTATAATATCCTCAACTTCATATGCACCAGTATCCAACTCGATTAATCTATCACCATATTTGAAGCTGGAATTTGTTCCTTTGTTAATGTTTGCAATACTATTGTAACTGGAAAAATTAATCAATCCAATTTCCCATTCACGATTTTTATCCAATTCTATAACTTCTTGTAAATGTTCATAGAGATCACTTGTGTTAGATCGTAATGTAATAACCACCATCTTGTGTGTTCACCACAATCACTTAATTACAACTGATTTGCAAGAAACAATAATGTAAGATGACCACAAAATCGCTATTTAATGGTTGCATATGCTCTACATTATAAAATATATTTACTCCATTTTCTTTTTTCCAATATTTGTCCAATTCGTATGGAGGTTGTAAATTTCCAATTGGATCAAAATACCAAACATTAGAACCAATTTTCTTATATGCTACCCAGTGTGTACCATCCTCGCTTTCCCTTGCTAAATTCACAATGGCATTTTCGTTTTTTAGAATTTTTTTGGGTAATGCATCTAGCATATATATACCTCTTAACCGAATCTGTAATAATTTCGACCAATCAATCAAATCATAATTACTCAATTCTCCTTCATATTCATGTCTCTTCTTCTTCTTCTTCTACTCTTCTTCTTCGCTGTTGTTCTACGTTTCTTAACTTGAGGGAATAAACTCACTCCATATGATGCTGGCGGGGTGGGGTAGAAGTCTACCACCACTTTAGGAAAAGGCTTCAAAAAATATCCTTTTCCTGCAATATGCTTTTTCAACTGAGCTATAGCTTTGCGTCTAATATCGTTACTATAACTTCTCCTCTCCCCCTTCTTCTTCTTCTTCTTTCTCAAAGTCCCACCAAATGCCGCTTTAGCTTTCATAACGTTTGTAACAAGATAGCTAAGTGCTTTCTCGGCAAGAGGTGTTTGAGGATTTTTGAAAATGTCCCATGCAGCGTTCGCTAGAGCCCTGTCAGCTACCGCTCGAGTTTTATTATCACTATTTTGAGTATAGGCTATATCGTGGGCCTTGCAAGCTTTATCTAACGAATTATGCCTTGATCACCTCTCTTTAACCTTTCATTAACCTTGGTGCCCGGCCACACCACTCGTATCCGGAATATGATATTCTTCTCCAAGGTTATCAATTACCTTATTTAGAATAGTTGATGTTACATTACCTGCCAAACCTTTAAAACTCTCGCCGCTGAACTCAAGATTCCTTTACCCCGTTTCCTCGAACTCTGCTTTTTCTCAAACTCTGCTTTTTTCTCCTACATACCATTTTTCATTACCTTTCAACTCAATGGTTGAACTTAACTGAGGTTAATTAATTAATCAATACATCAACTTGATTTGGTTTAATGTTCAACCATGAGTTGGAAGTGAATTCATATTTCTACATCTAATGCTATACTCTCAGATTGAAGTGATACATTGCTGAATGATAAGAATATTATTTCAAATCTGAAAAGGTGATGTGATTTGAAAAGGGAAGAAATGATGGCGGACCACCCACATCTGTGGGAGCACAAGAAGGAGGGGCGCGAGAAGCTGGCAGCGCTTGCCCTGCACAGCTGTCTGCCTCTAGCGGTAACTCTACTGAGCATGCTCACAACAAACTATAAAAGACCTGCTCCACCTTATTTAAATTATCTTCACAACAGAGCAGCTGAACCATTTCTTCTGTGTGATATTCATTACAAACTTATCAAGATCGTCAACAACAACAGGTAAGAATTGAAAACAATTTTTTATCAAATGTACACTTATTTTATTAACTACTCCATACATATATACAATTTGTTACACACAAGTGTCCAAATGTATACAGATATAAAAATTGTTATGCTTTAACAATTTTATATCTGTCCAATTTGGACACTTATGCGTAACTACCAAAACATAATTTTTGCATGTAACATTAAATTCGCGATTTTCGCTGCATCAATGCAGGAAGCAAATCTTTGAGGTAGATACACCTCACATTTGCTTCCTGCATTGATGATTTTCAAAATTATCCGCGTCCGTGCTGATTAGTGTGCTCCCTCACACTGACGATTCGGTAGGGATGGTCCTCCTCCAACTCTCTCAGTGGGACCCACGGCTTGCTCACCGGTTTGTTGATAAGATCAACAACCCCATTTCAGCCTCCTTTATCAGGGGACGAGGGAGGATCCTCCTGTTCCGGCATACGTTTCTGTTGAAAAATATTTGATTAGTGTCTTATTTGTTTCAGATCTCTACATCAGATTATCATCGAATTCTCTGCATAAGTGAGTATATCAGTTATTGAAATATCATGTTGCATGATTGAATACTTTAAATATATCTAAGCAGTTCAAATAATTTTCCTTAGCATCAATTCATTTCGTAATTTCCTTTACATTCCAAGCACTTCAAATAATATTTATGTATGATTGAATACTTTAACAATATCTAAGCAGTTCAAATAATATTCCTTAGCATCATTCAGTTCGTAATTTCCTTTACATCGCAAGCACTTCAAATAATATTTATGTATGATTGAATACTTTAAATAATATCTAAGCAGTTCAAATAATATTTCCTTAGCATCAATTCAGTTCGTAATTTCCTTTACATTCCAAGCACTTCAAATAATATTTATGTATGATTGAATACTTTAAATAATATCTAAGCAGTTCAAATAATATTTCCTTAGCATCAATTCAGTTCGTAATTTCCTTTACATTCCAAGCACTTCAAATAATATTTATGTATGATTGAATACTTTAAATAATATCTAAGCAGTTCAAATAATATTTCCTTAGCATCAATTCAGTTCGTAATTTCCTTTACATTCCAAGCACTTCAAATAATATTTATGTATGATTGAATACTTTTAACAATATCTAAGCAGTTCAAATAATATTTCCTTAGCATCAATTCAGTTCGTAATTTCCTTTACATTCCAAGCACTTCAAATAATATTATGTATGATTGAATACTTTACAATATCTAAGCAGTTCAAATAATATTTCCTCGCATCAATTCAGTTCGTAATTTCCTTTACATCGCAAGCACTTCAAATAATTTTATGCATGATTGATAACTTTTAATAATATCTAAGCATTCAAATAATATTCCTTAGCATCAATTCAGTTCGTAATTTCCTTTACATTCCAAGCACTTCAAATAAGTTGTGCATGATTGAATACTCAAACGATAATATCTCATATACCATTTCTAATCATTCGAGGAAATATTGCTTGCATTCTAATCAGTTCAAATAATATTCAGATCAAATAATCAAAGACTCGTATGTGCACAGATTTTTTATCAATCACAGAAAAAAATCTGTGCATACACAAGTTAATAATAATATTTGTTGAAACTAACCTTTGATTGAGGGAGCAGACTATCCTCTTCGCCGCTCACTTCGCCCTCCTCAAACTCGAGTTTTCTCTTGGCCTGTCTCTCCCTAATATTGTTGCTCAGCGTTGTCAGCACAGCTCGGCGCGGAGCCCACGTAGCTGGCGGACGCAGGCGTTGCACGGGGCTGTCTCCAATCACCATCTCACCCCCTGGCGATGTCGAACGGTGTGGTGCAGTGGAGGCAGGAGCTGAGGCGCCCGCAGCTGAAGAGCTGCCGCAGCTCTCGGCGGCTCTGCGCTGCCAGTAGTTCAGCACCTGCTGCGAAGGCGGGCTGTCTGGGAGGATGTAGGAGGGTGAACTCATCTCGTATGCTTACTCTCTGCTGTCTCTGATGTAAATGGTAATTTTCCTCTCATCGTTCGTGTTTATATAGCATTCGTTTCTCTCTCTGTTCCAGACACGTGCGAGCGAGAGCGTGGCACAAGACGAAAAAATTACAGTAATCTGAGTTTCCATTAACTGTAAATTGAATTCATCGTGATCATGAATGTTGTTTTTGATTCTTATTGCACTGTCCTCATTGGCTTTATTGTCTGGGTGAATAGTTTTAAACATTCTATAGCCTTTTCATATTAAACAATGAATCAGTAGTTGAATGAGTTTCAGACACAAAGCTTATATCTTTCTAATTTGTCTCTAAAATATGATTAATAATATTAAAGTTCTCTATTTTTAATGCCTTAGCATCTTACCATTTTTAGTTCTCTCGGCTTCATCGACTTATTTGAGGTTTTTCTTTTAGTACAGATAAAGTAGTTTCCAAGGTATCAAGCTGTTTTGAGCAACAGTCCAGCTTTATCACTATCTCTTTCAACATTGAAGTAATGTTTGATCCATCCATACTATTTGGCCTGGTTCTTTGGGTCTGATCATCACAGCTATTCGTTTTTGTGACTTGAGCATTTATGACAAGTTGTTAACACTTTTCTTACCTGTGTTTACTTCAGTTTGCAAATGTTGGATGTTATTCTTATCGAGATTGATCCCTCTATATGTAGTTTTCTGGCCACTAGACAACCCCGATAGTTTGCAGGGTAGGCTTTACCACAATAAATAAAGCATATGATTATGATATACCTATAATTATTGTGTGAATTATGTACGGTAATAGTGTGAATATTGAGAGGG
>NC_052512.1:40990136-41033557 GCF_014356525.2 Nilaparvata lugens
ACACACACAGACACAATACCCAAAAATCATGTTTTTGGACTCAGGGACCTTGAAACGTATAGAAAACTTGAAATTGGGGTACCTAATTTTTTTTGGAAAGCAATACTTTCCTTACCTATGGTAGTAGGGCAAGGAAAGTAATAAATCATGCATTTGGAATAAATTAGAATAAGAGGAAGAAGAAGAAGTAGAAGAAGAAGAGAAGAAGAGAAGAAGGAAGAAGAAGAAGAGGAAGAAGAAGGAGAAGAAGAAGAAGAAGAAGAAGAGAAGAAGAGGAAGAAGAAGCAGAAGAAGAAGAAGAAGAAGAAGGAGGAGGAGGAGAATAAGAAGGAGAAGAAGAAGAAGCAAAAGAAAGAAGCTAAGATGGGGATCTGAAATTGGAATATTGTGGGAGAACAGATATCATAAGACACCCAATCGCAATGAGTAGAAAAAGATTCGTAAAGTTTGTGAAGAAATTAATCGCGGGCCGACAGGAAGAAAGGCCTCCACAATTTATTCTTTCATTCGTTACTTGCTTCTTAAGCAACCGGGGAAAATAGAAGAAGAAGAAGGTAGAGATATGGAATAGGAGAAAGCAGGAGGGAAATAGAGAGTAGGAGGTGGAGAATAAAAAGAAGACGTGGGAAAGAAGGAACTGTACTTTAATTTTGCCAACTTCCATATTCATGTCATGCCACTCATAAATTGAATCACAATTCATTTGAACACCATTTCTTCTTTCTTCTTCTTCTTCTTCTTCTTCTTCTTCCTCTTCTTCTTATTCTTCCTCTTTTTCTTATTCTTCTTCTTTTTCTTCTGCTTCTTCTTCTTCTTTTCCCTTCTACAGTATCAACAATGTAGCCAAATTGCCTTGAAAATATGGCTACGGGTACGGTGTAATAGAGAATATATTTTTTCCTACAGATACCCTGAAAAGTGACCATTTGTGCACTGATTGCAGGCTGCAAAGAATCACTTTTCCGCACTAGTGCGCAAAGTGAGTACTTTGCGTACTCCAGATTTGCAGCATGACAACGCAAAATAGTTAGTAGGTTATATGGAGCACCAGTGCAGCAAAATCAATGAAGTTGGTAACAGTGACTGCTGTGGCTGCTATAGTGAGCAGAGGTGCAACCAAGCACAACGCGCTAATTATTAAGTAGATATTATAACCAAGGACAACGACAGCACAGCCGCACCCACCCACAGCACACACCACACAGCTGCCCCCCGCCATTCAAACACACATACATTATTCAGGCAATTTTACCCATAATTACCCACTTTTCATATTCAATGGTAACTGTAGGAAAAATTTAATGTGAAATACGTGCGCAAAGTTCGTTTGCTGCACTCAAGAAACCATTCCGCCCTCGCCTACGGCTCGGGCGTAAACGTTTCTTTCGATGCAGCAAACTGTCACTTTGCGCACTAGTTGCACAAATACTATTTCCTACAGTTACGTTGAAAAGTGGCCATTGCTGCACTGATTACAGAACGCAAAGAATCACTTTTCCGCTCTAGTGCGGGAAAATTTTTCTGCACTCCAGATTTGCAACATGGCAACGCAAAATACTTAGTAGGTTATATGGAGCAACAGTGCAGCAAAATCAAAATGAAGTTGGTAACAGTGACTGCTGTGGCTGCTATAGTGAGCAGAGGTGCAACCAAGCACAACGCGCTAATTATTATTCATTATATATTATAACCAACGACAACGAGGACTTTAGGATTTTAGGATTAAGGTTTTTATCAATAATAAAATTACACAGAAAAACATTTGATGCATTTCAGGCAATTTTACCCATAATTACCCACTTTTCATATTCAATGGTAACTGCAGGAAAAACTTAATGTGAAATACGTGCGCAAAGTTCCTCTGCTGCACTCAAGAAACCATTCCGTAAATTCAGTAAACGTTTCTTTCGGTGCAGCAAACTGTCACTTTGCGCACTAGTTGCACAAATAACTATTTTACGTGTTATAGTTGAAGCTTAAATCATAGAGAAACAATAGCATAAGTAGATATGCCATGGTATAGGGCGTTTATGTCGCAACTTTTACTGTTATCTCAAGCCGATTACTGTCGATTACTGTCGATTTTTACTGTTTTGTTGGGGTAAGAGTGTATTCATGAACGGCATAATTTGAGAGACTACCAGCGTCACACAGCTGCATAGGAAAGAACTACGTGAACTATCGGCTTGGGATAACAGTAAAAGTTGCGACATAAACGCCCTATACCATGGCATATCTACTTATGCTATTGTTTCTCTATGCTTAAATATAGAATGGGTACAATTATTGATCAGGGCACAATAAGTGAGTTATTGCATCAATTTCAAGGTGAGAATTAACAAGTTGCAAGATGTCACAGTGAAAGCAAAAGAAAGGGCACAATCATACAATCAAAAAATGTATGTAAACAGTTATAGATGGTATTAAATAGAGAATGCATTTATTCAAATGCTAATTAATATATAATTATTATTTAACGAAAATCGTAAATAAATGCTGCAAATCACCCCGAAGACCTCTGCTGCTACTGCAGACATTGACATCAGGGTTAACAGCTAGATCGAAATTCGATGAGAACTACTATCCAAAAATTAGTTGCCAGCCCGTGAATCGAACCCGGTACCTCCCAATTGCTAGTCAGGAATGCTTACCCTTACACCAAACTGACAATCTCTGGATAGCAGCGCTCATTTTATACGAAGCCATAGCGGCCAACCAGTTTACAGATGGAATTAAAATAGAGAATGCATGCATTTGCAGCATTTATTTAGGATTTTCGTTAAATAAAAATGTATGTAAAGAGTTGGTGAATTATGGGAACAGCCTAATGTTTCTTCAGCTTTCTAACAAAAAGTGATTTTCCAATTAGAATATGATCCCAAATTAATGAAATTCTCATTGTAAAAAAATGACACTTTTTTGTCATTTATCTAACAGAAAAATGTATTTGTTTCCATGATTTTTTAGAAATCTGTTTCAATGTATTCCAACTTTAGGGCCTCTCTGTAGGCCTATATTTCTAACTAGCAGGTAACCCGTGCTTCGCAAGGGGTATTTTTAGAACTTGACAAACTGAAAACTTGACGTAATGAAATCTAGAAGTATTCAAAATAGGCCTATAACCATTCTTGGTTAATTAAAAATTTATATGCAACATTTCAAGTAAATCAGTCCAGTAGTTCAGACGTGATGATGCGTCTAACATAATTTTCCTATCCTTTACATGTATACGTATTTAAGCTAGTTCTTTCCTTTCTTATAGTACTACCATACCTATTAATAATTAACTTGATTGCAAAATTTTTCATTAAATAGTTATTTGATAAAATCCAAGTTCGATCGTAATGAAAACAACTTCCTTCAAAAAATAATTTATAATAATACGTTTCAAGGGAAAAAATTGAGAACAAAAAAATTAAAAATCACAATCGCTATAAGCTGCCAGCATTTGTATCAAAACTCCGGTACTGAAACATGAGCTTCCTGTATAGAAACACATATTGCAACACTTTGTTACCAGCGTATCAATTTCTCTATGAGCTTCCTTTATACAAACACATGAAACAATGTTTTATATTAAGCCGTTTGATGTTCCATGAATCAAATTTCAACATTAATTTTGTAAAATCTAGAAGGAAAATTTTAATTTGGGCTTCCAGGTGCACGAGATTGATATTTTTAGAATCTATGTGCAAAATTTGGAGATCTAAATCATTCCCGTTTTTCCGGTATGCAATCCACAAGTTGACATGTTTTGATGCGAACAAACGAACAAACACAACCCTACTCTCTCTTATTATAATATGAAAAAGCAATTTGTAATATAATAACTATAGATAATAATCATATTGTTATGCATCTACATAAATTGGCGGAGCTTTGGACATATCAATGTCAATTCTTTTTTAATATTCTTCCCAAAGAATGGACATTGATATGTCCAAAGCTCCGCCAATTATGTAGATGCATAACAATATGATTATTATCTATAGTTATTATATTACAAATTGCTTTTTCATATTATATACAGTTCAATAGTTATTTTCTTAGTCTATATTATGTAAATTCATCTATAATTTTGCTGTATTGTAAGCTATTGTATACAAGTGTATAAGCCAGTATATATTGTAATCTACATAAATAAAGTACTCAATCAATCAATCAATCAATTATATATATAAATAATGAATAATTTCATGATTTAATAACTAATAATGTATAAGTTTGTATTGATACTTCAACTACATTTGTATAAAACTGGAAAAAATGAAGAATATAATAACATCTTCGAATGTAACATTTATGGGGAAACTCAGGACCCTCTATCCTTTGGGGGTATTCCTTCCCCCCCTCATACCCAATCGATTTCACCCCCCCCCTATAGTGCGGTCCACGTTATAATGACAGTATTTGATCAACTTTGGTTTTGCTATCCTTGTCTATCATTCGACAAAGCCGGTGGTACTATACTTTTCTAGGTCCACAACAATGCCAGTTAAGTTTTTGACAGTGTAGAAATATAGTTAATTAATGCGGAGAATCGGCATTGCTATTCTTCTATCTTCATCTACTGCCATTATAACGTGGACCTCACTATAGCAGTTTGGTGAAATAGCGACACTGGAGATTGATTGATTGATTGATTGAGTACTTTATTTATGTAGATTACAATATATACTGGCTTATACACTTATATACAATAGCTTACAATACAGCAAAGTTATAGATGAATTTACATAATATAGACTAAGAAAATAACTATTGAACTGTATATGATATGAAAAAGCAATTTGTAATATAATAACTATAGATAATAATCATATTGTTATGCATCTACATAAATTGGCGGAGCTTTGGACATATCAATGTCCATTCTTTGGGAAGAATATTAAAAATATCCTCCCCACTAACTCTCTACCAAATCCCCACTAACTCTCTACCAAATAATAGATAAGGAACAGCAAGAGAGAGGGCATGAGAGCGTGAGTGGTACGACAGCAGTAACGTTGAAAAGAGAGACAGATAATAGAATATTGTTAATTAAAGGCCGAAGAGATGATTGTAAGGGTGTCAAGTACCTGAAGGGTGACGTCTCTTCAAGGTGTCATGGCGGTGGGAGGGGGTCAGGAATCCTTGTGATCTAGCGGATATATTTGAGTGCAATAAGGTGAAATCCTTGTACCTTCTTCTCCAATCACTCTGTATCTCTCTTCTGGTATGTGCATCGGACACTAGAATAGTGTATAGAAGAAGAAGAAGAAGAAGGAGAAAAAGAAGAAGAAAGAGAAGAAGAAGAAGAAGGAGAAGAAGGAGAAGCAGCAGAAGAAGAAGAACAAGAAGAAGCAGAATAAGATGGAGAAGAAGGAGAAGGAGTAGACGGGAGGTAGCGGAAGATGAGGAAGTAGAAGATGGAGAAGAAGGAGAAGAAGATGGAGAAGAAGGGAAAGAAGAAGAGGAAGGAGATGGAGAAAAAGGAGAAGAAGAGTGAGAGGAAGAAAAAGAAAAAGAAGAGGGAGGAGATGGAGAAGAAGAAGAAGAAGGAGGAGGAAACATGGAAAAGACGAAGTAGGTGGAGAACATGAACAAAAATAAGAAGAAGGAAAGAAGAAGAAGAAGAAGAAGAAGAAAAAGAAAAAGAAGAAGTAGAGGAAGGAGATAGAGAAAAAGGGAAAGGAGAAGAAGAAAAAGTAGAGGAAGGAGATGGAGTGAAAGGGGAAGAAGAGTGAGAGGGAGAAGAAGAAGAAGAAGAAGAAGAAGAAGAAGGAGTTGACGTGAGGTGGAGGGATATGAAGAAGTGGGAGAATAAAGAAAACAAGGAAAAGAAACAAAAGCAGAAGAAGGAGAAGAAGAAGAAGAAGAAGAAGAAGAAGGAGAAGAAGAAGGAGAAGAAATAGATAGATCAATATCAGTCCAATCTGTGGCTATGTTTAGTATTGTTAGGCTGTGACGCGGAGTAATACTGTTTATAGCCTTCTGTGAATGAGGTAATAATAGGCACCTGAAACATAGTCCTCCATTTTGCTTAATCCACAATTATAGACGAAAGTACGTCACAGCTATGACGTCACACTCATGACGTAGATTCACTGACGAAAATAGGGAGGCATGAGTTGTTGAGCAGTCATCTCTAATTCAGGTGTTCTAAATGTGGTCGAGTTTATATTATGCCATTCAGGTGACGCCAATCGATTGTACATAATAATTAATAAATGAGTTGAATAAAGTAAGCTTGCTACCTGCTCTCTCTTTCTATTTTCCTTGCCCTATTAGCATGTGAAGTGAACAACTACAAGATTTAACCTATTTCGGACTATGTGTTACCTTATCTATATTTGGGAGAAGAATAGCACAAGGTTACCTTATTTTTACTTTCCTTGCCCTATTACCATTGGTAAGGAAAGTATTGCTTTCCGAAAAAAATTAAGGTACCCCAATTTCCAAATTTTCATACGGGGAGGATATTTTTAATATTCTTTCTGAAGAATGGACATTGATATGTCCAAAGCTCCGCCAATTATTTATGTACATGCATTACAATATAATTATCTATAGTTATTATATTACAAATTGCTTTTTCATATCATATACAGTTCAATAATTATTTTCTCAGTCTATATTATGTAAACTCATCTATAATTTTGCTGTATTGTAAGCTATTGTATATAAGTGTATAAGCCAGTATACATTGTAATCTACATAAATAAAGTACTCAATCAATCAATCAATCAATCTACCATCTTCTCCTTCTCCTTCTTTTTCTTTTTCTTCTTCTTCTTCTTCTTCTTCTTCTTCTTCATCTTCTCCTTTTTCTCCTTCTTCATCTTCTTCGTAGTAAGTCTGTTTGTAAATTTTACAATAACTTTAGAAAAAAATGATTAATCAGCTTCAAATTTTGAACACTCATTTTTCGAACCATTATACAGGTCAAGTTCGTTGGACAACAAAATTGACTCACTCCTTCGTCCTTTTTTCAGGATATAACAAATAACATTGAAAGAGCTTAAGAGAAAAAAATATTGTGATTTAAAATTTAGTCAGCTGAAGAATTCATTGCATGCAATTACAACAATTTCTCCAATCATTCATAACATTAGCTTAGGCTATCTGGAAGCTATCACACAGACAGTCAGTCCTTCAAGCACTGACCCATGATCTGGAATATTTAGCTGCTTCCATATTTTCTTTAACCGCCTTAATACCCATGCACAAGCCTAGACTTCATGTGGGGATCACACTCAGCAAAAAAATTTTTTTTCTGAAGTTCACAGATATTGACCGTGATTGAAGATAATCGAAAAAGGTTTCGATAGCGAAAAGTCTTGGAGCCAAAGAGCTGTAAACTCAGCCAAAATGAGATGAAAAGCGAATATTGATGGTTTGAATGAAATCATAATTAGCTTTCAAAGTTCTCATAGCTGAAGGGGAGAAGATATCGATTTTGAAGAGGAAGATTAGGGAGAGAAGAGGCTCAGTAAGGGAATATTACTGAGGGAGGATTAGACGTAAATCCAGTCCAATTATTGTTGAGGAAAATAAATAATGATTGACGCATCTTCTGAAATAAAAGCGAAATGGCACTCACTGACTGACTGACTGACTGACTCACTCACTCACTCACTCACTCACTCACTCACTCACTCACTTTTTTGGTAGAGAGTTAGTGGGGAGGATATTTTTAATATTCTTTCCGAAGAATGGAAATTGATAAGTCCAAAGCTCCGCCAATTTATATAGATGCATAACAATATAATATCTATAGTTATTATATTACAAATTACTTTATCATATCATATACAGTTCAATAATTATTTTCTTAGTCTATATTATGTAAATTCAACTATAATTTTGCCGTATTGTAAGCTATTGTATATAAGTGTATAAGCCAGTATATTGTAATCTACATAAAAAAAGTACTCAATCAATCAATCACTCACTCGCAGAACTGAAAAAATACCGGACCAAAAACATTCAAATTTGGTAGGTATGTTCAGTTGGCCCTTTAGAGGCGCACTAAGAAATCTTTTGGCAATATTTTAACTCTAAGGGTGGTTTTTAAGGGTTTAAAGTTCGTCTTTTAACATGTATATTCTTCTTATTCTCTTAATTATAATTGAAAAATTATCATACCAAATGTTAATATAGAACTATAATCTAGAGAGAGTACCTCTTCGAAACAGTTGTTAACTGGTAACTAAATTAATAATTTTGTAAAGTTGAGTTGACTTTGTTAGGTTGGCACCGTTGAAGATTGAAATAAATTTATCGCGGAAAAATAGATTGGGCACTGCCACTTCAATCAGAGCTATTCCTGGGAATATTATAGTTTAGCCAGACGTTTAGTCTGGATCCCCGACTGGATCATCCTAACATATGATAAAAATGCACAAATGAAAAATGCAGGCGAGCGAAGTCCAGGGTCCAGGGGGCGGAGCCCCCTGGCTAGACGGATATGGCGAGCGAAGCGAGCCTGACGGCTAGTCTAAAATAAAAGCGAAATGGCACTCACTCACTGACTGACTGACTGACTCACTCACTCGTGGAAATAAAAATCTACCGTACCAAAAACATTCAAATTTGGTAGGTATGTTCAGTTGGCCCTTTAGAGGCACACTAAGAACTGATTTGGAAAAATTTCCGAAGATACGCCCGAGATCTGCGTTTTTCCAGCGTTTTCTCAGCTTTATCGAGAACAAAAGAAACAGAAATGTTCGAATTCACTACAGAAGCTCAGCTGGGGTGTAATAATGTTGAGTTAGAGGGAATTTGCAATAACGCCAAAGATACGCCCAAATTGGCGTTTTTCCAGGGTTTTTTTGCTTTTTCTAAGCTTTATCGAGAACAAATGAACAGAAAATTTTAAAATTCTATACAGAAGATCAGCTGAGGTGTAATAATGTTGTGTTAAAAGGAGTTTGAAATAATTCAATGAAAAAGACTAAGAAATTGTCAACAGAAATTGAAGAACAGGCTCATATGTAGAAACACGAAACTTAAAATATATGAGAGCCTAATTCGACCTGTTGTAACGTACGGCTGTGAATCTTGGACGTTAACAAAAGAAGACAAAAACCATTTAGGCGTTTTGAAAGGAAAATCCTAAGAAAGATTTATGGTCCAGTTAGAGAAGGAGAGGAGTGGAGGAGAAGAACTAATTCAGAGCTCGAGGCATTGATAAAAGGCCGAAAATATTGTAAAATTTATAAAGGCACAGCGGCTTAGATGGTTTGGACATATCTGTAGAATGAACGAAAACAGAATGCCTAAAATAATATTCAAGAAGAAAGATAGGAAGGCCGAGAATAAGATGGGAAGATGAAGTGAGAGACGATCTCCAAAAAATGGGATATAGAGGATGGAGACAATTAACAGAGGACCGAGAAGCGTGGAGAGCTGTAGTGGAGGCGGCCAAAGTTCATATTGGGCTGTATTGCTAAAAAAAAAAGAAATTGTCAAAAAACCACTGATTTATTCATAATTAGGAAGACCGGTTTCGGTTATTACACCATTGTCATTAGTCTTTTTCATTCAATATGAATAATAACCACAATATCAACTTCTCAACTACACAACAAATTTGAAATAACGCCAAAGATACGCCCAAAATAAGCGTTTTTGCGTTTTCTCAGTTCTTTCATCAAGTAATAGACAGAAAATGTTCAAATTTGGTACAGAGGTTTAGCTAGGGTCTAAAAATTTTGTGATGAGGTGACTTTAATATTTCATCAAAGATACGCCCAAAATCAGCGTTTTTCCAACATTGAAATTAATCGAGCGAGGAAGTACTTTGACTTTCTGATGAAATGAAGCATGCTCAAATGAAAAATGTAGGTGAGCGAAGCGAGCCCACTGATCTCATTCTTGGACGAACCTGTCGGGGGTCCAGGGGGTGAAGCACGGTGTAAACGCTGCTTAAGAAATTGTCAAAAAAACCAGAGATTTATTGATACTTAGAAAGACCGGTTTCGGTTGTTACACCATTGTCAATCTCTGATAAACTAAAACTAAATACAAGAGCAGCAGAATTTATACTAGTAGGCGAGTACTGCTATTGGTCAAGGGCATGAACGCCTGCCATTGGCCCAGCTAGACAGTCTCCTCCCACTCAACGGTGTCACAAAATGGCGGCTTAAGCAACAGCCTCGCCATGATAACAAAATTTACTTTCAGTACAAAATAAGAACCAAGAAAACAAGTGAAAGATAATAAAACAAATATGTTAAGGGAAAAATCTGGTGTGGCGCACTCACACAACTTTCCTTGCCGTTATGAAAATTTATCACCTGATGCTGGTGTTTACGTGCATCTTAAGTCTACTTACAAACAAAGATCTCAGCCAGCTGGTGACAGGACAATAACACTGAAGACATACTAGTTCTGCCATCTCTTCATAGTGAATCATTTTGATAGAATCAACAGTTGCCAAATGTTTGCAATTGGATAATCACATTTTCTCGAATTTCGAATTTCAGAAAATGTTCAAATTTGCTACAAAAGCTCAGCTGGGGTGCAATAATGTTGTGTTAGAAGGAATTTGGAATAATGCCAAAGATATGCCCAAAATCAACGTTTTCTCAGCTTTTCTGCGTTTTCCTCACCTTTTTCAATAATTGATGGAAATATATTAAAAAAAATTCAGTACACAGGTTTAGCTGAGGTGGAAGAATTTTGTTCGCCAAAGATACGCCGATATAGTAACAGGTGTTTTTCGAGATCAAATTGACATAATACGTTCAAATTCGGTACAGAGGTTCCGCAGAGGTCGAGTACATGCAGGCGAGCGAAGCGAGACCGCTGATTTCATTTTTGGACAATACAGTCGGGGGTCCAGAATTCGGTACAGAAAATGGCTTTTCAGCCATTATCCGCCATTTTTCCGCCATTTTGAATAGAATTTTATTGAATTTCTTATTGTCGGATCCTCATGGTATAAGGACCTTGAGTTTAAAATTTCAGGTCAATCGGTTAATTAGGAATGGAGTTAATGTGTTCACACACACACACACACACACACACACACACACACACACACACACACACACGTTTTTTTGTTTTCGCCACACTGTACAGAAAGCAGCTGTTTTCCAGTCCCTACTTAGATCTGAAAGACATTGTTTGCAGACGACTCTCGTCTGACGTCAGAACAGGTTTCTTTCCGGCCTAGGCCGGAAAGAGTACCCTTTCAACATGGAACTAAGAAAGGTGATCAAAAAAAGCTGATTAGAAAACTTTTCATCATTTGTGTTCATTATTCAATAATTGAGAAATCTATAATAATATCATCTTATTGTCATTTGAAAGAATAAGAAAGTATAAACTCAACCTCCCACATAATTGAACATCATCGTTCAGGTTATTTAGACAAATCAGAATAAAAAATAAAAATAATTGGACAATTTTCTGATATTCAGATTACCTCAGATTTGCTAGAGCTATCACCTTCCACTTCTGCTTTCGGAAGTGCTTAGTAAACAACTATTCATATATATATATATTGTAAAGCTGTATTTGAAGGCTTCACACATGTAGAGTGAATCTTGTACTGAGTCAATGGTGTAGCGGCTATAAATTTTGCAATGGCGTGTGAGGACACTAAGTGAACACCAGACTGATTGACTCACTACAAGACTCGATAAATCGTCGGAATCGCGGGAGGCCTAAACGCTCGCTCACCCTTGATTCTTCTAATGACAGATTATATAATGATGAAATTTTTATAAGCAGTGTAGCGATCGCTAAACACTGAAGACGGATACCTTAAAATTATTACCTGTGAAGGATGAGCATACAAAATCATACAGGTCGAGCAAAAATCCCGATGTAGATAATTTACGGGACTGTGTCTCTAATAATTCTGAAGGATTAAAATGCGGTATTTGCACCCAATATCGTTCAGAATATATTTCGAGAACAGAGTCTTGTCGGGTTTTAAGCTCTATTGTAGGAATTTATACGATCTATGGCTGCCACTGCTGTACAATTGATGTGTTTGCTCCTAAGTCGAGGTAGGTAACAGATAAAAGCTGATATATGAGCAGGTAAGGACAAAGAATAAATATCTCGATCTGACCCCACTCGCTACATCCACTTAGACCTGTTCCAGTATCCAGCTTAATTCAATTATTCCAATGATCGTATTCGATCGGTTCTTGATGATATAGAACGTATCAGACACAATAATTGACAGGCTTAAGAAATAATCGAACTCAGAAAGCGAATTAACAAAACTGAAATATATTACAATAAAATATGTAATCATACAGTGCAGATTCAGAATTTGATTTACAGGTTGATAATAATTTAGCATTAATAGAATAGTTAAAAATTTTCTTGTGCTTGCATGATACCATGCGTGATTCAACAGAATTTTACAATTGATAAAATTGAACAGTTTTGAAAAAATAGTGAAAAATGAATTATAAAATAATATTTTAAAAATGTTCGGGGTCGTGGTTCAGGCAGCGGAGGATAGTTAATCAACTACAAGTTCGTATGAATTAAATAGGAATAAATTCTAGGCTCTTAAATGCTAAAGCGCTTGTCGGCGTGGCCAATAATTTAACGAAGAAAAATTTATGTTTTTTCTGCACTGAAATATTTTCGAAGCGTAGATTGGGGCCCCTTTTTAAACTTATAACTCACGTGAATTTCCTTGGCGGTCGTGGTTTGCTTCTTTAGATCAAAATCGTTTGATCGGCGGCAATCCAGGCTTCGGTTTCAGCACGTGGGGAATTTTAATTTAATATTTCCTTCACCGAATTAATTAAGGGATAATTTACTTTAAACTTTTAATTTATCGATTGATGAAAACAGAAATTTACAAATAACAAATAGATTGGCCTAAAATATCGGCTCACAAATAGAACATTTAAAAATCAACAAAGAAATTTACCAATAAGTCTTGGTAACTATAAAAGAGATCTGCACGGTGAGGATTTCAAAAGGGAAGTGCTGTCTTTTCTCTAAGCTTTTAGGCTAGACCTTGCTTCTCAGAATCTCGATGTAATAATTTGCATAAAAATTTGCCATTGGTAGAACGCTTGTGACGTAAACATGACGTCAGTGGCAAGCAGTAGAATACAATTCCTTTAATTACAATAATAATTTAATTTATGTAATTCTTAAAACTGCTTAATCTTATAGACATAGTTCCTCTCATACAATGTACATGTGCTAGTGTAACTGATAAGGCAGGGTTGGTGTCTGATAATAGATTAACATGTGTTGCTTTCAAACGATCACCTTCTTGGTGCTATTTCTATGCACTGTGATTGGCTTAGACCTGCCAAAGAGATTTAATTACCATGTGGTTCAGTTGAATTAAATCATTAATAAATTAATATTCTTGTACAATTTTTATTAGGTTTGAGATTGTTATAATTAATTTCTGCCATTTTATCAATAATATAATTTCATGCTATGACCTATTTAGTTACAATAAGACCTGACATATAATATAATTTCTTAAATAATAAATAATTTCAACGATAATACATACATTTTATTTTTTTTATTTGAAATTCTTGATCCTTTATGGATAGTTTTAATTTTTAGAGATGATATTATATCTTACGTGAAGCCAGCGGACATTTGACAATACTTTGAATCAGTCAGCTGCGTTCGAACTGTTTTAAAAACATCTGATCGATAGTAAACAAAGTGTAACCTCAAAATCAGTGAGCGATTCATAAATAATTTGTGCTTTATTTGCAAAATAATTATAATTTTATTGAATAATTTTCCTAGAAAATATTCAGTACAGAACGGTACTCTTATCAATATACAGTTATTGATAAGTAAGCTTTATCGCTCGGTCGCTAACTATTCCTTTAGCAAATTCTTTCATTTTAAAAGGTAATCACAATTTTTCTCTCTTTTCATGAGATCTATTTGAAAGATTCATCACACAAAAGCCCCCAGGATATTTTAAATAGGTAATTGGGAGACGAGTCGAAACAATGACTATTTGAAAAATCCGATATTGTGATGAATACACTATTTCATCTCCTTACTTCTACGAAAACTCCACACTTAACACTAAAAACAATATATCGTGCACTTTTGGCTACGAGAAAATAAATAATTGATTGTTCCTTCCATTGGATACAATCGAAATACAATAATTAATGAGGTCTCTTTGGATCCTTCATTAAAACAACTCCACAACTTCCATTCACGGGTGGCTTATGAGCAGACCCATAACTATAACAAATATACAAAAATTCACATATTATTTCTTAAGATTTGAACAGTATTTGCAACAAATATAGACTTTCATCATTTTTTCATGGTTATTACAGGTTTCGACTCTTTATTCTGGCTTTTACATAAATTGGGTGAAAGTGTGATTTAACTTCGGTGACTTGACAATCGTCTACCGTTTGACTCGAGCAATTTCTTATTTGCGCTTAGTACGTTGTGTACAAACAGGGTTACACTTGAAATGGCTTTCTTGATTTTTATCAATGCTGGTTACAAATATTAAGTCTTCAAGATTATATTTATCAATTTGAATTACAATTCATGATTGAAACAACAACAGTAACAACTGTTTTGATGCAACAGTAATAAATTTCACATTTGAAGGTAAGAATTTCATTTTCTTTGGAGTTTTTTAGAGATACATTCATATATGACATAGAACACGCGCATTTCGTGCAAATTAACATAAATATATATTTTTGGTTGCGTTTTTTACTTATAATTTCACATTAAATAATATGTTACATTAATTAACAACGATATTGCTTTGATTCTTATACATTGACTCTATGATTTCGCACACATTGGTTGGTGTGACGAAGAAAATTATCGAACAGGCTTTGGTTCTGAATAGATTTTTTCTTATTTTCTATCGATTCTGTATTTCGAGGTTAGATTTACACATTTTTTCAAATAAACTTTGTTTATTTTCTTTCCTCCTATTCACTACTAATTTCGTGTTATTTCTAATTTATAATTATTTTCCGTGGATAATATAATTCTTGTTTCTGTTTTTCAGTTGTGCAGATGATACCAGGCGATTGTTTTGGTGATGACTCTGACACGAGGCGGATGGCTTGATCAGGTTGGTAAATTTTTTGAGTTGTTTTCAGTTTTATTTTCTTGACTTAAAGTTGATTTCAATTTCTTCTTTTGAAGTGAATTGTTGTTTATGATATGAGTTGAAGTTGTTTATTGGTTAGGCTCTTCTGTAGGGTTTTACATTAATTACGTTTTCCCACCAGTGATTATGGGCGTTCTCGGAATCTTGAATCTTGACGGTGTTGTGCTGTGAAACGTCGGTTACTCGATGCGGTCCTGTGTAAAGATGGAAGAATTTTTTAGTTAACTTGCCTAGAGCATCTGAAGATTTATGTGCTTTTACCAGTACTTCATCTCCGACTCCATATTTGAATTTCTTTGTAGCCTTGTCATGGTATTTCTTCCTTTGTTTTGCGGATTTGTCTAACCTATTGCGAACCAGTTTGTATAAGTTTGGGTTAGGTTTATCCGGATTTGGAAACTTGATTAGGCTCTGAATAAATGATTCGTTTCTTGTGCCAAATATAATTTCGTGGGGAGTGTACCCGTACTGTCACTTACACAGTTATTAATGCAGTGTTCTAGGAACGGTACATATTTGACCCATTGTTGATGACGGTGACTGCTATATGCCCTCATAAATCTTGAAATTTCTTTCATTTTTCTTTCCACTGGATTTGCACTGGGAGTGTATGCCGAGACTCTTGACGTTTTAATGCCGGCTTGTTCTAAAATTTGTTTCCACTTGGCACTGCAAAAATAGGTTGCGTTATCTGACAATATGCGCTGTGGTTTACCAACTTCATTGGTCCATCTTTCGGTGATGCATTTGGCTAATTTTTCACCAGTGATTTTACCAATAGGGAAGAACATTGTATATTTTGAGAACAAGCAGGTTAAGACAAAAATAAAGCGTTTTTGGTGTATAGACTGAGGTAGTGGCCCATAGATGTCAGCTGATATTAATTCAAGTGGTTGTGAGGGTAAGATAGGTATCATTTCTCCTGCTATGTGAAAACGATTATGCTTTGTTTTTTGACAGATGTCGCAGGCTCTTATTAACTGTGTAACCTTTTTGTTCAATCCTTTGAAGTAACAACACGTTTTCAGGGCATGTATTGTTTTTCTTATACCAAAGTGACCAATTCGTTCATGTGCTTCCAAAATTACGTCCTTTTCTAGGGTGTGTGGTATGACTAGATGCCAAAAATCGGAGTTTTTATTAGCCTTATAAAACAAATGGTCGTTGAAAACAGTGTAGCGTTGTAGATACTGGTGCTCTTCTACTGGAGGGTTGGATAATTTGCGAATGAGATCTGTGATTTTGTTGTCCATTGATTGTGCGCTTTTAAATTTTTCAGATGTAAGGAGTTCGGTGTGCAGGAGCGGCGATATATTGAAGGGTAACGGCACTGGTTGATCCTCGGCTACATAGCATTGGAATGTCGTTTCATTGGCATAGGTGTCACTTCCTTCTCTGGACAAGAAATCAGCAGTTTGATTTCGTTTACCTGGCAGGTGAGTGAGTTCTAAATCGAATTCTTGCAATAACAGAAACCATCTAGACAGTCGGTTGTTGGTTAACTTGGCTGTTTTGAAGAAAGTCAGGGCCTTATGGTCTGTGTTAACAAAAATCTTTTGGCCTAACAACAACGTTCTATATTTCTTGCATACTTCGACAATGCTTAGTAGTTCTTTTTCCGTGACTGTGTACTTCTTCTGGGCTGCATTCATAGTTTTGCTAAAAAATGCTATGACTCCTTTTTCTCCTTTCTCATCATATTGAAAAATTTCCGCACCTAAGGCGTAATCCGATGCGTCAACATTTATATGAAAAGGTTGGTTGAGATTTGGATGATTCAATATAACAGCTTTCAAAAAAGCATCCTTCAACTGGTTGAAAATTTCATCTTCCTTGAGCCCCCATATCCATGGTTTAGAGGATGATAAAACATGACTCAGTTGTGCCGTATAATGAGACATCTGTTTGTTAAAGCGACGATAGAATTGTAGGAAACCAATAAAACGTTGAAGCTGTTTACGACTTGATGGAGATGGAAAGTTTTTTATAGCTGCTAATTTGTCAATGTCCTGCATGATACCTTTATCAGTTATGATGTGCCCGAGGTATTGACTTTCTTGGCAAAAAATTCACATTTTGATAATTTTAACTTCATACCACATTTTATTAGTCTACCGAATACTACATCAAGGTGTTGAATATGCTCTGCCACACTCTGTGATGAAATAATTGCATCATCAACGTAAAGAGCACAAAATCTGAAATGTCTTCACCAATTGATTGTCTTAGGCAGCGTATAAATATAGCCATTGCATTTCTGATCCCAAAGGCAAGTCGGGTGAACCTGAGATTTCGGCCGTTGAAGAGGAAGGACAGGTAATCTCGAGATTCTTCGGCCACTTGTACCTGCCAATATCCGGCGCTGAGGTCGACGGTGGAGTATATGGTCTTGCCATGGAACGTCTGCAACACCTGATCGATCTGGGCGGGAGCTTCACGGTCGTCGTCGAGAATCATGTTCAGCTGGCGGGCGTCGAGACAGAGTCGGGTGGAGCCGTCCTTCTTCGAAACGCAGGTAATAGGCAAACTATAATGCGATGTGGATGGTTCGATAATGCCTAGTCTTTCCATCCTATCTATTTCGGCAGCTGCTGCTTGACGGTGCGCAAAAGGGATGGGATAAGATTTTCTATAATACGACTCATGTGGTTTGACCTCTAATTTACACTGAAAATGATTTGCCAATCCCGGCTGTTCTGAAAATACTGCACGATTTTTTATGAACATTTCTTTCATGGATTGTTTGATTGCGAGCCCCCATTCAGAATTGTTATCAATCTCATTCAGTAACTTTTCCATCAGAATGTCAGTATCATCTGGTGTTTCATTTTCCAAGCTGTAGTCATCTACTGAATCATGACTCATCATTTCACTCTCTTCACCTTCTCTGTATTGCACCTTGTATTCTTTTTCAGGAATGTAGTCTTCAACCATGTGATATCTCACTACTCTTACATCTCCCGCATTGGCCTTAATATATCTGAGTATTGATACTAGTCCGATTGCTATTGTCGATTAATTGCAGTTCAAGATTTTTGAAATTTATGTTTGAGTTATAATGGGCTAAGAAATCAGCACCAATAATAATGTGTGGTCCATTTGCAGGTAATACCAGGAAGGAGTATGGGAAGCACTTTCCTTCGACTTGGATCTCCAGGAGGCATTGTTTAGATATTCGGAGGCGACGTCCTGGTGTGACACCTGATAGGTAGGTTGAGGTTAATGGTAATGTGGCTATTTCTGTTATGTTTTTCAGGCGGGAATAAGAGTCATTCTGGATTAGGCTGACTTGTGATCCAGTATCTATGAGAGCTTTGAATTGTAGGCTGGCTATTTGTATGGTGATGTAGGTTTGAAAATGTTCATGTATTTCTTGAATGCTGGAGTTTTCTTCTTCTAGCAAGGTTTCTCTGATGTTATTATATAGGGTGGTAAGGCATGTAGGTTCTTTCCTGTATCTGGAGCAGTGAGGTTGTCTGGATTTTCCATTTTATTCGTTTTTGCAGGTTGGGTGGGCTTAAACCGTATAGATCGGCAACGGTGGTAGATTCCTCTGAGTTTCGGTTTCTTGCCCTGGACTATTTCGACTGGCGGGGGTGACGGATCAGTATTTTCAATTGGCGGTTGTTCTTCTGCTAATTGATTATCATTTCTCTCCGTGTGTAGACAGGTGATGGGCGACTGTGGCGGGTGATTTCCATATAGTCAGATTTTCTGCGGCGTTGATGACCCTTGTGTTTTCTCAGCCATATCCGATTTTCTTCCCTGATTTTCGTTGGGCGTCGTTTGATGCTGATTTGCGCTCGCATTTCCCATCCGGTTATAGTTGTTGTTCCGGCTATGCGCGGCGTTGTTGGAATACTGATTTCGGTGTTGGTTTATGCGGTCTCGTCCGTCATGGTAGTACGCGTTTCTCCGGTTTGGATCAGACTGCTGGTTATGGTTCTGGAAATTCCTCCTACTTTCTGGTTGGTTTTCTTTATTTAGTCGCTGTTGAAAATTCGGGTTGCGGTCCTGGTTATTGGCAGAATTAAAGGGACGACGGGCGTTAGAAAAGGAAGAAGTATTTTGTTGGGGTTGGTGATCTTGATGCGGATGCTCTTGTCGCACAGTGAAGTTGTAATCTTCGCGATGTACTGCTTGGATTTCATGGAGATGATTTTCCAATTCTTTGATGGTTTTAACATGACTAGTCGCTAGTGCCATCTGTACGGGGTAAGGCAGCTTCCGGATAATGATCTGAGTGAGTGCTAACTCGGCAAAAGGTGTATCCAGTTGTGAATTTTGGTATCTGAGGTTTGATACGAAGGCGGTGCATGTTTGGCCATTTCGAGGTGAATATTTTCAAGATACGATGTCAGATAATATAACTCGCTGTCGATCTTGTCCCCAATATTGCTCTAGGAAAGCATCTATGAATTCGGACAGACTATTAAATTCGGCGGCACGTCCGTGAAGGAAAAGTAAGGGTTCTCCGGACAACAGAGTGAATAATTTGAATTTCCATATGGGCCAGGGTGTGGGGGTAAGTTCTTGAACAGATCTCAGTTGTTCGACGAAGGGTTTTGGGGGCATAGACGCTGGAGTGTCATCAAAATGTCCCAGGTTTTGAAAAATTGTGGCGGTGTTGTACGACTCTGAGGGCGGTGACAGTTCTGGATTGGCTCGAGAGTGACTTATGCGGGGTTTCCATCTGAGTGATTCGGGTATCCGTCTGCTCAAATCTTTTTCGGACCTCGGCATCAACACTCTTCCTTTGCTCGGCGGCAGTATCACATCGTCTATGCAGGTCGCTGTATTGTATAGTCAAGCTGTCCACCTGAGAGCTGATAGTAGTTGCTTTCACTCAGTGTGCTAACATGGCTCTTCAAGTTCGTTATATTGGTCGCAAGTGGTTCGAGTTGCCCCTCGACTCGCTGGATAATACCTTCATGTTCCTTTTGGCATACGGAGATGTGTTCGTTGACTTTGGCCTGCATGCTCTGCGTTATCTGCTCTCCTGCTTTGGTGCAATGCTGTTTGGCTTGATCAACTACGTTCTCTTTCAGAGTATCCATCTCTACGCGTATGTGTTCTTTTAAGGTGACCTCGACGTTGACTACTTTCGCATGCATATCTTGTGATAACTGATCCAATCGGTTATTTGTTTCTACAATGGATTTATCCAGACGCTCAGTTAATTTTTTGATGGTTTTATCTGTGTCACGGAATGCTCCATCCATCCGTTGACTCAACTTCTCTAAACCCTGTTCGTTTACCTTCTTTGCTTCTTGAACTTCCTTTTTTAATTCTTCCTTTGTTTGGTCGCTCTTTTCATTTAGATTGTTTATAGCTTCATTTGTTTTCTTCGATGCTTCTTTTATTTGTTTGTTGTCTTCCTTTAATTCTTCTTTTGTTTGGTCGCATTTTTTATTTAAATCGTCCATCATCTTGGTTATCGCTTTCAGGAGGGTGTCCGTATCCAGTGCGGGAGCGGGTGTACATCTAACGGTCATCCGCTGGTTCTTCATCCGAGCAACGGTACGAGAAATGGGAGTTCCTGACTCGGGGGCGTCGTCGTCCGTATGCTCTCCCGATGTTTCGTCCTCCGGCTCTTGGGCTGCCGACGGATCTTCCACTAGGATGCAGCTCTCCTCCACCTGTGTCGAAGATAAATCATCCAGTACATTGGGATGGAAATCGGCGGATGCGGTGGCAGATGCGGATGGCGGCGAACAATCGGGTGAGATGTCCTCGGTGTCCGACAGACTTGGATTGACCTGGTCGTTTCCTGCCATGCTTTGTGAGAAAATAATGCGACGAACGTGTGCGGTGAATAAAAAACGTGAAAGTGTTGATGTGATATACAAAATAATTAATAAGAAATCCAATAGAAATTGCTATAGCTTCGTAGTGAGTGAAATACAGAAAAAGTGGTTTAGCAATGTGTTCAGTGATAAAATGAGTCAAGTTAGCAATATCGTTAACATAAAAATGACACGAACACACAGGATACACAGTGAACACTTATGCGGTAATACAGGTACGCCTCTTATAATTTATTATTACTATTATTATAAATATTTTATTCTTATAATTTCTTGCCGCAATTCTATATATAGGCTAGTATTCTTTGCAAAATTTTATATAAAAGGAACAGTATTCCGCAATATATCCGTGATTTAATTTTACTTCCCTCTTTATGCTTTAAAAACTTTTAAAAATGTAAATAACTTCAATCCTCTTTTCTGTAAATATTTATAAATTGTTTCAATATAGACCTAATATTCTTCAAATAATATGACCTTTCTTATGATATCTCTTATACCTATGACTTATAGTATGACCAATTTTCGAATAACACGATAATAAAATTCTGAGTTCGATTTTTTCTCTAAAAATTCATCAATCGATAAATTTCTTTTCCGTTCAAAAATTGGGTGTGGTACTTCTTGTTATTTTATATAACAGTGAACGGTCAATATTAAATTCGAAAAAATTCACAACCATAAATTTTTTCAAAAATTTTCTCGTTGTCAGCGCTATAGTATACTGAGCAACTAAATAATCCTCGCAGTCGATTATCCACCTCTTCAATGCCTATCACTGTTGGGCGCCAAATCATGTAAAGCTGTATTTGAAGGCTTCACACATGTAGAGTGAATCTTGTACTGAGTCAATGGTGTAGCGGCTATAAATTTTGCAATGGCGTGTGAGGACGCTGAGTGAACACCAGACTGATTGACTCACTACAAGACTCAATACAATTGTCGGAATCGCGGGAGGCCTAAACGCTCGCTCACCCTTGATTCTTCTAATGACAGATTGTATAATGATGAAATTTTTATAAGCAGTGTAGCGATCGCTAAACACTGAAGACGGATACCTTAAAATTATTACCTGTGAAGGATGAGCATACAAAATCATACAGGTCGAGCAAAAATCCCGATGTAGATAATTTACGGGACTGCGTCTCTAATAAGTTCTGAAGGATTAAAAATACGGTATTTGAACCAAATATCGTTCAGAATATATTTCGAGAACAGAGTCTTGTCGGGTTTTAAGCTCTATTGTAGGAATTTATATGATCTATGGCTGCCACTGCTGTACAATTGATGTGTTTGCTCCTAAGTCGAGGTAGGTAACAGATAAAAGCTGATATATGAGCAGGTAAGGACAAAGAATAAATATCTCGATCTGACCCCACTCGCTACATCCACTTAGACCTGTTCCAGTATCCAGCTTAATTCAATTATTCCAATGATCGTATTCGATCGGTTCTTGATGATATAGAACGTATCAGACACAATAATTGACAGGCTTAAGAAATAATCGAACTCAGAAAGCGAATTAACAAAACTGAAATATATTACAATAAAATATGTAATCATACAGTGCAGATTCAGAATTTGATTTACAGGTTGATAATAATTTAGCATTAATAGAATAGTTAAAAATTTTCTTGTGCTTGCATGATACCATGCGTGATTCAACAGAATTTTACAATTGATAAAATTGAACAGTTTTGAAAAAATAGTGAAAAATGAATTATAAAATAATATTTTAAAAATGTTCGGGGTCGTGGTTCAGGCAGCGGAGGATAGTTAATCAACTACAAGTTCGTATGAATTAAATAGGAATAAATTCTAGGCTCTTAAATGCTAAAGCGCTTGTCGGCGTGGCCAATAATTTAACGAAGAAAAATTTATGTTTTTTCTGCACTGAAATATTTTCGAAGCGTAGATTGGGGCCCCTTTTTAAACTTATAACTCACGTGAATTTCCTTGGCGGTCGTGGTTTTCTTCTTTAGATCAAAATCGTTTGATCGGCGGCAATCCAGGCTTCGGTTTCAGCACGTGGGGAATTTTAATTTAATATTTCCTTCACCAAATTAATTATGGGATAATTTACTTTAAACTTCTAATTTATCGATTGATGAAAACAGAAATTTACAAATAACAAATAGATTGGCCTAAAATATCGGCTCACAAATAGAACATTTAAAAATCGAACAAGAAATTTTTACAAATAGGTCTTGGTAACTATAAAAGAGATCTGCACGGTGAGGATTTCAAAAGGGAAGTGCTGTCTTTTCTCTAAGCTTTTAGGCTAGACCTTGCTTCTCAGAATCTCGATGTAATAATTTGCATAAAAATTTGCCATTGGTAGAACGCTTGTGACGTAAACATGACGTCAGTGGCAAGCAGTAGAATACAATTCCTTTAATTACAATAATAATTTAATTTATGTAATTCTTAAAACTGCTTAATCTTATAGACATAGTTCCTCTCATACAATGTACCTACATGTGCTAGTGTAACTGATAAGGCAGGGTTGGTGTCTGATAATAAATTAACATGTGTTGCTTTCAAACGATCACCTTCTTGGTGCTATTTCTATGCACTGTGATTGGCTTAGACCTGCCAAAGAGATTTAATTACCATGTGGTTCAGTTGAATTAAATCGTTAATGAATTAATACTCTTGTACAATTTTTATTAGGTTTGAGATTGTTATAAATAATTTCTGCCATTTTATCAATAATATAATTTCATGCTATGACTTATTTAGTTACAATAAGACCTGACATATAATATAATTTCTTAAATAATAAGTAGTTTCAACGATAACACATACATTTTTAATTTTTTTTTTTATTTGAAATTCTTGGTCCTTTATGGATAGTTTTAATTTTTAGAGATGATATTATATCTTACGTGAAGCCAGCGTGACATTTGACAATACTTTGAATCAGTCAGCTGCGTTCGAACTGTTTTAAAAACATCTGATCGATAGTAAACAAAGTGTAACCTCAAAATCAGTGAGCGATTCGTAAATAATTTGTGCTTTATTTGCAAAATAATTATAATTTTATTGAATAATTTTCCTAGAAAAATATTCAGTACAGAACGGTACTCTTATCAAATATACAGTTATTGATAATTAAGCTTTATCGCTCGGTCGCTAACTATTCCTTTAGCAAATTCTTTCATTTTAAAAGGTAATCACAATTTTTCTCTCTTTTCATGAGATCTATTTGACAGATTCATCACACAAAATATATATATATATATATATATATATATATAATACCCGTGGTGCAAACGCTATTTTTCGCCACACACAAAAATAAATATATATATATAATACCCGTGGTGCAAACGCTATTTTTCGCCACACACAAAAATAAATATATATATATATATACACGGGTAAAAATGTGTTTCCGGCTCTCAATCTTTTCTAGTCCTCGGCCTACGGCCTCGGACTTGAAAACCGATTTCAAGCCGGAAAAGTCTCATTTTCTGCTCTAGGTGCGAAATATACTATTTTGGACTCAGTGGACCTTGAAACGTATAGAAAACATGAAAATAGGGTACCTTAAATTTTTTTGGAAAGCAATACTTTCCTCACCTATGGTGATAGGGCAAGAAAAGTAATAAAAAATTTAACAGTAGGTTTCATTGGGTATATTGGCTGAAGGTTATAAGTTTTATCATAGAGAAACGATAGCATAGATATCCCATGGTATAGGGCGTTTATGTCGCAACTTTTACTGTTATCCCAAGCCGATAGTTCATGTAAATCTTTCCTATGCAGCTGTGTGACGCTGGTAGTTTCTCAAATTGTGCCGTTCATACACTATCACCCAACAAAGCAGTAAAAATTGACAATAATTGACAGTAATCGGCTTGAGATAAGAGTAAAAGTTGCGACATAAATTCCCTAAACCAAGGGATATCTACTTACGCTATTGTTTCTCTATGGCAATACTTTCCTCACCTATGGTAATAGGGCAAGGAAGTAATAAAAAATTTGACATTAGGTTTCATTGGGTATATTGGCTGAAGGTTATAAGTTTTATTTTGTTCATCAACTGTCTGTCATTGAAGGAGTAAGGATTAGGGTAGACCTTATCCATGAAACGCTGGTGTACCGAAGTGTGATAGGGGCATAACCAGCCTGTATAAAGGGTGTTCGCAAAAGCGTGACTCCTTTGAAGTGCTCTGATGCTCGAGCTGGCGCGTGAGTGAGTCGAATTAGCACACAAGATGAGCATCCAAAGCATTTCCAAGACACGGAACAATGCGCATGCGCTCACATATTATACTGGCAGATTCACTTTGAAGTGGCAGTGTAATGAACACTGAATAACAGCAATGCACACCATTTGACCAATGCTGAACACCTGAGGTTAATCTAGAGTGTGCAAATCGACAGCTGAAATTTGAGAAATTTATTAGAATTGATTTTCTGGGAAATGGAGGCAAGTGATAGAAGTGAGAAAGGTGATGAAGTGATGATAAGAGTGATGAATTGATAAATATGAAAAAGTGATGAATGAGAAAAAGTGATGAAAGGGATAATAGTAATGAAGTGATTAAGGTGATACAAGTGATAAAAGTGATAAAGTGATACCATAGAGAAACAATAGCGTAAGTAGATATCCAACATGGTATAGGGCGTTTATGTCGCAACTTTTACTGTTATCCCAAGCCGATAGTTCATGTAAATCTTTCCTATGCAGCTGTGTGACGCTGGTAGTTTCTCAAATTGTGCCGTTCATACACTATCACCCAACAAAGCAGTAAAAATTGACAATAATTGACAGTAATCGGCTTGAGATAAGAGTAAAAGTTGCGACATAAATTCCCTAAACCAAGGGATATCTACTTACGCTATTGTTTCTCTATGGCAATACTTTCCTCACCTATGGTAATAGGGCAAGGGAAGTAATAAAAAATTTGACATTAGGTTTCATTGGGTATATTGGCTGAAGGTTATAAGTTTTATTTTGTTCATCAACTGTCTGTCATTGAAGGAGTAAGGATTAGGGTAGACCTTATCCATGAAACGCTGGTGTACCGAAGTGTGATAGGGGCGTAACCAGCCTGTATAAAGGGTGTTCGCAAAAGCGTGACTCCTTTGAAGTGCTCTGATGCTCGAGCTGGCGCGTGAGTGAGTCGAATTAGCACACAAGATGAGCATCCAAAGCATTTCCAAGACACGGAACAATGCGCATGCGCTCACATATTATACTGGCAGATTCACTTTGAAGTGGCAGTGTAATGAACACTGAATAACAGCAATGCACACCATTTGACCAATGCTGAACACCTGAGGTTAATCTAGAGTGTGCAAATCGACAGCTGAAATTTGAGAAATTTATTAGAATTGATTTTCTGGGAAATGGAGGCAAGTGATAGAAGTGAGAAAGGTGATGAAGTGATGATAAGAGTGATGAATTGATAAATATGAAAAAGTGATGAATGAGAAAAAGTGATGAAAGGGATAATAGTAATGAAGTGATTAAGGTGATACAAGTGATAAAAGTGATAAAGTGATACCATAGAGAAACAATAGCGTAAGTAGATATCCCATGGCATAGGGCGTTTATGTCGCAACTTTTACTGTTATCTCAAGCTGATAGTCCACGTTGTTCTTTCCTGTGAAGCTTTATGACGCTGGTAGTCTCTCATATTTGGTAGAGAGTTAGTGGGGAGGATATTTTTAATATTCTTTCCGAAGAATGGACATTGATATGTCCAAAGCTCCGCCAATTTATGTAGATGCATAACAATTTAATTATTATCTATAGTTATTATATTACAAATTGCTTTTTCATATCATATACAGTTCAATAATCATTTTCTTAGTCTATATTATGTAAATTCATCTATAATTTTGCTGTATTGTAAGCTAATGTAGTGTATAAGCCAGTATAATATATATTGTAATCTACATAAATAAAGTACTCAATCAATCAATACTGTGCCGTTCATACACTATTACCCGGTCAAAACAATAAAAATCGTCAATAATCGACAGTAATCGGCTTGAGATAACATTAAAAGCTGCGACATAAATGCCCTATACCATGGCATATCTATTTAAACTATTGTTTCTCTATTGTGATACCTTGAAGTGACTAGCCGTCAGACTCGCTTCGCTCGCCATATCCGTACAGCCAGGGGGCTCCACCCCCTGGACCCCCGACTGGATCGTCCAAAAATGAGATCAGCGGGCTCGCTTCGCTCACCTGCATTTTTCATTTGAGCATGCTTCATTCCATCTGAAAGTCAAAGTACTGAGAAAAGCTGACAAAAGCGTTGGAGAAACGCTGATTTTGGGCGCATCTTCGATGAAATTTTGAAGTCACCTCATCACAAAATTTTAAGACCCTAGCTAAACCTCTGTACCAAATTTGAACATTTTCAGTCTATTACTTGATGAAAGAACTGAGAAAACGCGAAAAACCGCTAATTTTGGGCGTATCTTTGGCGTTGTTTCAAATTCCTTCTAACATAACATTATTACACCCTAGCTGAGCTTCTGTACTAAATTTGAACAATTTCTCTTCTTTTGTTCTCGATGAATCTGAGAAAAAGCAAAAAACGCTTATTCTGGGCGTATCTTTGACGGTAATGCAAATTCCTTCTTCACAACTGTGTATCCCACTAGATTGAACTCTTCATTCAATGTGAATAGAATAGGATAGAATTTTATTGGTCATAAAATATTCACATGAATACATGGACTTCGTCAATTTTTTAACACTAAAGTAAGTCAAAACAAACACAAAAACACTAAAATCAGTCAGTATCAGAACAATAAAATAACACATGAATCACATAAAACGATTCCAATCTATTCTAAAATAGTCATGTACGGTGTACAAACATTCATCAATTAACACTGCTTTCAATACTTTCTTAAATTGTGTGCAAGTGAGTTCCTTCAAGTGGTCAGGTGTGGAGTTGTATAATTTGATAGATGTGTTTGAGTAGAAGTGTTGTGTTAAATTCCTCCTAACACAACATTATTACACCCTAGCTGAGCTTCTGTACTAAATTCGAACTTTTTCTGTTCATTCGTTCTCGATAAAGCTGAGAAAACGCTAAAAACGCTAATTTTGGGCATATCTTTGACGTTATTGCAAATTCCTTCTAACACAGCATTATTACACCCTGAGCTTCTCTCAGTGAGTGAGTGCCATTTCGCTCCTATGTTACTTTATTTAACCTCAAAATTCGAATTTTATAATGTATATTTGCTACTTTTCTCATTTCTTGCAGTAGAAATAATAATTATCAATAGAAAAGAACTATTATCTATTATTAAATTATGAGAAGTCGAAAATTATGATTATTTGATTATGATTTAGATGGACATTATTCTTGTTTTGGATTCCTAGTTTGGGATTTTATCATAAATGTAGGGTAGCCATTGAAATGATTCTTATCTAAATCTAACCACAGTTATAGTTACCAACTTAATTTTTTTTCGTGTACTAATCCTCCATATAACCAACCAACTATTTTGTGTTGCCATGTTGCAAATCTGGAGTGCAGAAAAAAATTTTTCCTACAGATACCTTGAAAAGTGAGCATTTCTGCACTGATTGCAGGCCGCAAAGAATCACTTTTCCGCACTAGTGTGCAAAGTGAGTACTTTGCGTACTCCAGATTTGCAACATGGCAACGCAAAATAGTTAGTAGGCTAATGGAGCAACAGTGCAGGAAAATCAAAATTAAGTCGGTAACTAAGGTAACTAACTAAGTCGGTATATATAGAGAAGATAAAAGTGATAAAGTGATAAAAGTGATGAATCGATAAAGTGATAAAAGTGATGATATTGATAAAAGGAAGAGAGAGAGATTCATTGAGTACTTTATTTTTGTAGATTACAATATATACTGGCATTCACACTTATATACAATACAGCAGAAGTAGAGATGAATTTACATAATATAAACTGAGAAAATGATTTTTGAACTGCATATGATATGAAAAAAGCAATTGGTAAAAGCTATAGATAATATTGTTATGCATCTACATAAATTGGCGGAGCTTTGTAGTGAGAGAGAGAGAGAGAGAGAGGGAGAGAGAAAGAGAGAATAAGGTTGATGAGAGGAGGGAGATGTGGTGGAAAGTAAGGATTATGAGTGGGAGAATAGGTTCATAGAAAATATATATTATATAGAAAACTATCAATTTTTTCTATATTTATCTAATTGAATCTGAAACCTGATAATTGAAAATCTAAAATCAAACTTTGCATAGATGGTGCAGTGCTCCTGAAATTTTTACAAATATAGTCCTTGTAGCAGTTGATAGAGCTTATCAATGACTTTTCTAGGTATGAATTTGATCAAAATCGTTGGAGCCGTTTTCGAGAAAATCGCGAAAAACCCTGTTTTTGACAACATTCTCGCCATTTTAGCCGCCATATTGAATTGCATCTGATCGAAATTGTTCGTGTCGGATCCTTATAGTGTTAGGACCTTAAGTTCCAAATTTCAAGTCATTCCGTTAATTGGGAGATGAGATATCGTGTACACAGACGCACATACACTCATACACACACACACACACACACACATACAGACCAATACTCAAAAACCACTATTTTGGACTCAGGGGACCTTGAAACGTATAGAAATTTAGAAATTTGGGTACCCTAATTTTTTTGGAAAGCAATACTTCCCTTACCTATGGTAATTGGGCAAGGAAAGTAATGAAATAGTTCGTAATAAGATGAGAAATTGAAGAATATAGCTTTCAAGTATTGATTGCAAACTGTCATTCAGTTAGTTTGCTGAACGAAAACGAAAAAATATACCAGCTCTATTCTAACACAAACTCCATTCCACTCAAACCAAACAGAAATACAATTTGATAAACAATCAACAACCCTTTCAAAAAATGAGAGGGTCCCGTTTCAATTTTCCATTTCGACTTTCCCATTCAGATCGAGCAAATTTCGAACAGCATGAGGCCAAGTTAAGTGGCGTGACAAACGCTCTGTCTCTGGATTGGTATCCGTCCCTTCTGCCTATGTTCCTGCTCGCTGTCTCTCTCTTCTTCTATAACCCTCTTAATTCTCTGTTTCCTTCTTCTTCTTCATCTCCCTTTTCTTCTTCTTCTTCTTCTCAGTCTCCCACATCTCATTCTCCGCCTCCTTCCTCTTCTTCTTGTCCTTCTTCTCCCCTCCTCCTCCTCCTCTTCCTTATCCTTCTTCTTTCTTCTTCTTCTTCTCCTTTTTCTTCTTCTTCTTCTTCTTTTCCTTCTTCTTCTTCTTCTTCTTCTTCTTCTTCTTCTTCTTCTTCTTTTTCTTCTTCTTCTTCTACTTCTTCTTCTTCTTCCACTTCTCCTCCTCCTCATCCTCCTCCTTTTTCTTCTTATTCTTCTTCTTCTTCTTCTTCTCCTTCTATTTCTTTTCGTCAGTGTGATAGCCCCCAAATAGCCTCAGTAATTATTTCATGCAATGAAACCTTCAGCTGACTAAATGATGAATCAAAACATATTTCTTTTCCTATGAACTTTCAATGTTATCTGTTAAATCCTGAGAAAAGACGAAGAAGTGAGTCAATTTTGTTGTCCAACAAACGTGACCTGTAAAAATGTTCAAAGAATACGTGTTCAGAATCTGATGCTGATTGATCAATATTCTTTCTAATGTTATTGTTAACACTAACTCATTATTAATCCGCAAAAAAAACAAACAAAACCTACTCTAGAACATGGTACGCCATAATGGAATATGTCAATTTCCACACAGAATACACTGTAGAGTACACACAATAATTTATTGTAATTTTTGTGTATTGTTATTTGAGGTGTGATATTATTGTAATTTACTATTGTAATAATAGTAATTTATATAATATTTTCTGTAATTGATGTAGTAGTTTTAGTTTTTTTGGGAAATAAACATTTATTTTTTTATTATTCAATATCAGGGACCGAGCTTCGCTCTGGAGTACAAAAGCATAAAAATGTATTACGAAAGAAGAAATTATAATAACATTCATACAGAAATGTTCCATCTAATAACAGTAAATTGATATTAATTCTCAGAGAAATGCAAACATTTCCCTCACAAAGGCCCAGTTGCACAAAAGCCGGTTAAATTTCAATCCTGATTAACTTCACGTGAACCAAATCAGAGAAGACCATTTCAAAAAGATGGATCTACTGGAATAGATCAGGATTCAAAATAATCCGGCTTTTTTGCAACAGGCACTAAGTACCTGATTGAATGATTACAAAAGTTCAATAAACATTTATTTATTTAGTGCAGAACAGACAAACAGACGAACAACGACTTTGGCCTTGAGTGAGTCAAAAGTGAGAACTCGCTGACGCTCGTTCAAAGATCTCCACATTTTCCACTCTCTCATCTTCCCCAATTATCTACAATTCGAATCCCTCCAATCACAAATCGACGCGTAACACGCAGTGTGACGTTCAAACAAGAGTTGGAACGAAAACAGTCATCAACAAGTCATCAACAAGTCATCAACAAGTCATGCAACATGTTGCCACAATCAAACATTCCGTTTGTCCATGTTTTGGCGGTTGATTGGTTTTTGTGCGCGGAGGGGAAAATGGAAAGAAGTAAAAAGAGGGAAAGGGAAATTTGTGAGGTCACATTGACAAGAATTGATGATGACAAGGGAAGAGGGAGAGAGAAAAAGGGAAAGAGAAATTGTAGGAGGAGGAGGAGTGAACACGAAAATGGAAAGTGATTACCTGAAAATAAGGGGGGATGAGAAAGAGAAAATAAGGAAGGAGAGAGAAAGAGAAAAAGAAAATGGTAGGAGGTGGAGGAGTTAACACGGAAATGGAAAGTGATTCCCTGTAGGGAGGGGTGAAGAGGAAGAAGGAAAGAGAAATGTTGAGAGGAGGTGGATGAGGAGGAGGAGGAGTAGGAGGAGGATGAGGAAGAGTAGGAGGAGGAGGGGGAAGAGGAGGAGGAAGAGGATGAGGAGGAGGAGGAGGAAACACGAAAATGGAAAGTGATCCCCTAAAAGGTCAACTATGGAAAGTTGATTTTGTACATCTGTGAGTCGGCTGTAAGCGAAGCATTACATCAAACATACACACTGAAAGGTTATTTCAGGGTTGTCAATGTATGTGAGGGTTGTCTGTTGCATATAAAGGTGCGTACAGACTTTCGCTCTGCTCCGCAACCGAACGTCACTCCAGCAGAGCGATTGATGATCCCAAAAACAACTTGGATCTTGAAACGTATAGAAATTTAGAAATTTGGGTACCCTAATTTTTTTGGAAAGCAATACTTTCCTTACCTATGGTAATTGGGCAAGGAAAGTAATGAAACAGTTCGTAATAAGATGAGAAATTGAAGAATATAGCTTTCAAGTTTTGATTGCAAACTGTCATTCAGTTAGTTTGCTGAACGAAAACGAAAAAATATACCAGCTCTATTCTAACACAAACTCCATTCCACTCAAACCAAACAGAAATACAATTTGATAAACAATCAACAACCCTTTCAAAAAATGAGAGGGTCTCGTTTCAATTTTCCATTTCGACTTTCCCATTCAGATCGAGCAAATTTCGAACAGCATGAGGCCAAGTTAAGTGGCGTGACAAACGCTCTGTCTCTGGATTGGTATCCGTCCCTTCTGCCTATGTTCCTGCTCGCTGTCTCTCTCTTCTTCTATAGCCCTCTTAATTCTCATTTTCCTTCTTCGTCATCTTCTTTCTCTTCTTCTTCTAGTTCTCCTTCTCCTCCTCTTCCTCATCATTCTTCTTCTTCCTCTTCTTCTTTTTCTCCTCCCCCCCCTCCTCCTCCTCCTCCTCCTCCTCCTCCTCCTCCTTTTTCTTCTTATTCTTCTTGTTCTTCTCCTTCTATCTCTTTTCGTCAGTGTGATAGCCCCCAAATACCCTCAGCAATTATTTCATGCAATGAAACCTTCAGCTGACTAAATTATGAATCAAAACCTATTTCTTTTCCTATGAACTTTCTGTTAAATTCTGAGAAAGGACAAAGGAGTGAGTCAATTCTGTTGTCCAACAAACGTGACCTGTAAAAAGGTTCGAAGAATATTTAAATGTTCAAAATCTGATGCTGATTGATCAATTCTTTCTAAAGTTATTGTTAACACTAACTCATTATTAATCTTCAAAAAAAAAAAAAAAAAAAACCTACTCTAGAGCATAGTGGAAATATATAGGTTGGCCATAGAAGGTCAATTTCCACACAGAGAACACTGTAGAGGACATACAATAATTTATTGTAACTTGAGGTTTTATTGTAATTTTTGTGTATTGTTATTTGAGGAGTAATTTTATCCTATACTTTTAAACGAGCAACTTATGTTCATGTGTTTATATGTTTACATGTTTAGATGTTTGGATGTTTAGATGTTTATATGTTTGTATTTCACCGGATCTCGAAAACGGCTCTAACGATTCTCACGAAATTCAGAACGTAGTAGGTTTATAATATAAAAATTCGATTGCACAAGGCCTCATCCGTGGGGAAACTCGCTGAAGGACATTGAAAGGATAATTATTATTCATCCTTGGAAAAACAGCTGATAATAATTATTTCGTCGTCTGTTGGTGATGGAAGTGAGTGAGAGAGTTCATGTGTGTGGGACTGTGTCAAAATTATGACTCAGCTGTTGAACTTTTGTAATCATTTAATCAGGTACTTACTTAGTGCCGGTTGCAGAAAAGCCGGGTTATTTTCAATCCTGATTGATTCCAGTAGATCCATCTTTTTGAAATGGTCTCCTCTGATTTGATTCACGTGAAGAGTGAAGTTAATAAGGATTAAAATTTAACCGGCTTTTGTGCAACTGGGCCTTTGTGAGGGGAATTTTTTCCTCCCATTTGGGAATTAATCTCAATTTACTGTGATTAGATTGAACATTTCTGTTTGAATGTTATAATAATTTCTTCTTTCGTAATAAATTTGTTATGCTTTTTTACTCCAGAGCGAAGCTCGGCCCCCGATATTTGTAACTAACTATTGTAATAGTATTGTAATTTATCTAATATATTCTGTTATTGAAGAAGTCGTTTTAGTTTTTATGGGGAATAAACATTTATTTATTTAGTGCAGAACAGACAAACAGACGAACAACGACTTTGGCCTTGAGCGAGTCAAAAGTGAGAACTCGCTGACGCTCGTTCAAAGATCTCCACATTTTCCACTCTCTCATCTTCCCCATTTATCTACGATTCGAATCCCTCCAATCACAAATCGACGCGTAACACGCATTGTGACATCCAAACAAGAGTTGGAACGAAAACAGTCATCAACAAGTCATCAACAGTCATCAACAAGTCAGCAACATGTTGCCACAATCAAACATTCCGTTTGTCCATGTTTTGGCGGTTGATTGGTTTTTGTGCGGCGGAGGGGAAAATGGAAAAGAGTAAAAAAGGGGAAAGGGAGAATTTGTGAGGTCACATTGACAAGAATTGATTAGGACAAGGGAAAAGGGAGAGAGAAAAAGGGAAAGAGAAATTGTAGGAGGAGGAGGAGTGAACACGAAAATGGAAAGTGATTACCTGAAAATAAGGGGGATGAGAAAGAGAAAATAAGGAAGGAGAGAGAAAGAGAAAAAGAAAATGGTAGGAGGTGGAGGAGTTAACACGGAAATGGAAAGTGATTCCCTGTAGGGGAGGGGTGAAGAGGAAGAAGGAAAGAGAAATGTTGAGAGGAGGTGGATGAGGAGGAGGAGGAGTAGGAGGAGGATGAGGAAGAGTAGGAGGAGGAGGGGGAAGAGGAGGAGGAAGAGGATGAGGAGGAGGAGGAGGAAACACGAAAATGGAAAGTGATCCCCTAAAAGGTCAACTATGGAAAGTTGATTTTGTACATCTGTGAGTCGGCTGTAAGCGAAGCATTACATCAAACATACACACTGAAAGGTTATTTCAGGGTTGTCAATGTATGTGAGGGTTGTCTGTTGCATATAAGAGAATATATCCCAGCAAAGTTCATGGATTAAAAGTCAAATTGATATACAGTTTTTGTATGTGAATATACAAAGTGATTGTCTCAATTTCAAACAATTATTGACCGAGCGAAGTGAGGTCTAAGATTCAAGTCAACGGTTTGGCATTTCTCTTAATGTTTAAATGTTTTTAAATGTTTATATGTTGCGCATTTACGGCGATAATAGACGGTAATAGATTTCCATGAAATTTGACAGGTATGTTCCTTTTTTTAACATGTAATAATTTAGCGTATGGCCCTACGACACAAATCTTTATGTTATCTAACATAAGTCAAACATATAAACAATGAAGTCATCTTAGTCACAAGTTTGAAAAAAGGTGGAACTTTTGATCATGTAGATTAACTGTGGTTGTATCGGCGCATTCTTCGTTGTTTCCTTATAATTTTTAATTATCATTTAATTTCAAATTGTAATGTATATTATTATTTTTATGTGACTTATCATCGTGGGTTAAATGGAAGAGGGGGCTTCTATTGTCTCAATTTCGCCCACATCACTTTTATTGTAAAGTGTAAATAAAAGTCATTTATCTATCTATCTATCTATCTATCTATTTCATGGACAGAAAGGGTGAGGAATTCTGAGGTATTAGAACAAATTGGGACTACAGTGGAGGTTGTTTACTGTATTAAGAGTCAGAAGCTTCAGTATTTTGGACATGTGATGCGCAATGAGAAGTACAGATTCCTGCAGTTGATAATGGAGGGCAAGATTGAAGGAAGACGCCGGCCTGGAAGAAGGAAAACATCCTGGTTAATGAACTTGAGAGAGTGATTCAACATTGAATCAACATCTCTGTTTCGAGCTGCAGTCAATAGAATCCAGATTGCATTGATGATCGCCGATCTCCGTCGCGGAGCCGGCATATAGAAGAAGAAGAAGAAGATTTAACTTTCTAGATAATATTTTTCGCTGGTTGATTACACAGCTGGAAATAATTCTGTTTCTCTCCCACACAGTTTGGTAGAGAGTTAGTGGGAAGGATATTTGTAATATTGTTTCCGAAGAATGGACATTGATATGTCCAAAGCTCCGCCAATTTATGTACATGCATTACAATATTATCTTTAATTATTACAAATTGCTTTTCTCGTATCATATACAGTTCAATAATTATCATTTTCTTAGTCTATATTATGTAAATTCATCTATAATTTTGCTGTATTGTAAGCTATTGTATATAAGTGTATAAGCCAGTATATATTGTAATCTACATAAATAAAGTACTCAATCAATCAATCAACACACGCTTCTTCTGTTTCGACAGACGACAAAATTATCATCTGTTTTTTCAAGGACGTATTTATCCTTTTCATGTCCTTTAGCGAGTTTTCTCAGGGATGAGACCTAGTGCAATCGAATTTTCAAATCAAAAACCCACTATGTTCCAAAATTCGTGAAAATCGTTAGAGCCGTTTTCGAGATTCGTTGGACATGAATAACCAAATATAAAAATATAAACAGATATACAGAAATTGCTCGCTCAATATAATAGGATAATCATTTGATCACTTTCCAATACTCAAGCTCTGCACACACACATCGTCTCTTGTTCGTACAATATTTGCCAAAATAGCATCTATTATTTCGGTTGCAACACGTTGCTTTCGAGAAGATACAAAAAAGCATTTCTTTTTTCAGGAAAAATACATCAATGCACCTTGTGTATCAATAATATCAGATATGCAGATGATACCATAATCTCTGTAGATACACCGGAAGGACTGCAGGCACTTTTGAAAAAGTTGTACAAGTAGGTGCTAGGTATGGACTAAAGTGCGAGATAAATTACTTTTAACATGAAGAGGAGAAACCCATTTCTTTCTCCACAGTTTGTAGCGTAGACACAGACACACATCCTGCGCACAATTGGATGCGCCGTGTCATTTTGCTTCATGTTCTTGCGATGAAAACATCTCTGTAACATACACAAACCAATATACCTGCTGACCAGTACACTACTTGGAACATTGCCAGCAACAGATGGAGGGGAGTGTTGCCGCGTCGCATTACAAAGCTCTCTCAGTCAGACACAAAAGAAGGAGAATGCTGCTAGGTAGTGGGAGTGATTAGTGGAGGATAGAGCATCGGACCTCTCCGTCTTCGAGAAAGAACCGTGTTAAAAGTAATTTATCTCGCACTTTAGAAATGAATGTCAACAAAACAAAACTTTCAATAGTTAGTAAGGAAGAATTCAATAATATCCATATCACTGAAAATAACATAAGAATAGAAAGAATAAAGCACTACACATACTTGGGAACTATAATAAGTGAAAATTGGGATAATGCACAAGAGATCAAGTGCCGAATAGAAAAAAGCAAGAGCAATATTTGTTTAAATGAGTGCCTTATTTAAGAATCACAACATAACTCTCTCCACTTCTTGAGATGTTATGTCTTCACTGTGTTGCTCTATGGAGTTGAAACATGGACAGCCACACAAGAATTTTCTAAGAGGCTGGAGGCCTTTGAAATGTGTGATTCACAGCCCACACCCATTGGTAAAATTTTCCCAATCATAGGAATAGCACCACCACCCATTCGCAGAACTGTTGCAGCAGAAGTGGAACGGAAGAAGCAAATCAGCGACCCAAGACACCCTCTGTTTCACCATCAACCAACGGCGACAAGGCTCAAGTCAAGAAGGAGTTTCATCCAGTCAACAGTACCTCATAAGCTGCGTACACATATTCGCACTTCCAACTCGCACCGAGCACGCTCCTCCCTCGTATCGCCCTCGTACCGCCCTCGTACCACCATCGAACCACAGTCGCTCCGACCACGCACCCATCATGAACGTTACGGAAGATGTTAGATCTTCTCGCGTTCCCCGGTCGAACCACTGTTGCTCGCCGGTCGATCATCAATCGCTCTGCTGGAGTGACGTTCGGTTGCGGAGCAGAGCGAAAGTCTGTACGCACCTTTACCACAACACCTGAACAACGAAGGTTGGATCTATGGCAGGAGGAACTGCAAAATCCGCTCTTGGAATTGAAAGAAATTGCTAGCTGTGGTAGTGAACTCCCTTTCACAACTTGGAAGTCTTTAAACTGACTACGCACAGGAGTCACAAGGTGCAAATCAAATCTACTATGCTGGGGTTACATTCAGGACGATGCTGCCTGCGACTGCGGCCTGGAACAAAACTACAATCACCTATTGCAGTGCGAGTTGCTTGACACAAACTGCTCTCATGACGACCTCCTCCAAAGCAACGACAAAGCCCTCCGGGTGGCTAAATTTTGGGAGCGAAATATATAGAAAAATAGAAGACTGGTGACCCTGGACACGGAAAGTAAGTAAGTTTGAAATGTGGCTGTACAGGACGATGTTGCGGATCTTTTGGAAAGAAAAAGTCACTAATGTAGAGGTCCTGCTTAGCATGCATAAGAGGATGGAAATCATGAACACCGTAAAAAGTCGCAAGTTACAGTACTTGGGTCACATCATGCGGAATGAGAAGAGATACGCACTGCTGCAGCAAATACTCCATGGCAAAAATAACAGCAGGCGAGGCCGAGGAAGAAGAGGAACATCATGGCTGGCAAACCTGAGGCAGTGGTATGACAAATCATCCGCAGAGCTTTTTCGCATCGCAACCAACAGGGTCAAAATTGCATTGATGGTCGCCAACATCCGAACCGGATAGGCACCCTAAACCTAGCTCCGCAGTGCAGGCTGGATGCTTGTCTGACTCGGACTAGGCGCTGAGACAGCAAATAATAGCAGCGTTGGTGGGAATGCGAGCGGCTGCAGTAACATCTTCCACCCAGCAATGGTCGGCGTAGTTCCGCCTAGCGGACAGACGAAAGATCAATCCAGTCGGTTATTTGATCCCTCCAGCCAGGCTCAGCCAAGCAGCCGAGACAATAGAACAATGGAGTGGCGGTCTTATTCGCGTTCATCAGCAGTTTTCTTTCTCACGATTATTTTGATTTTTGTGTGTCAATAATAACTCCAGTCACCAGTAAACAGTCACCCAGGAACGTGGTGTACTACCATATTGATGCCTTTTCATAATGATTTTTAATTATTTAAAAACATTGTTGACATTCTGAGTCTTTAGGCTAAACTTGGGGTCGCTGAGAACGAATCTGCAATCAGAATTTCTCTATCACGAAAAATAACGAAAAAAATCGAGCTGTTGATCTTCCGGCAACCGTTAACAGTCATCCTGCAATGCGGCCTAAACACTTCCAAGCCAGACACCCATCTCGAATGACAACAACGCCAAGCTGTAAGAAACCATCCTGCACTGCGGCGCTAGGTTTAGAAGAAGAAGAACAGTCACAAACACGATATTTGGAAAGAGAAACAGGCAAATGCCCAAAACTTCTTCAATTCCTTGATTTTGGCACATAAATAGTCCAAAGTGAGGTACCTTGCCTATATTATGCTGTTTCAGTCACGGAGGCAGACTTAAGGAACGCGTACTTTTCTTATTTCTGTTAAGTTGAAATAAACAGTTGAAAATCCTGACTTTTGCTGTGTCAGCCTGGAAGCCATGTTGTCAACGTGTTCTCGAAAAGTTTCGTTTGACAAGGAGCAGAAGGAAAAAAAGGCGAAGGAGAAGAAGAAGAAGAAGAAGAAGAAGAAGAAGAAGAAAATGAGGAAAAGAAGAAGTAGATGGTAGAAGAGGGGGTGTCGTTGGGAGTTGGAAATGGGAGACTTCGTTTGCTTTGTTTTGTCTACGCTGCAAAAATCTTTTAGGCTGTTGACAACATCGAGATGTAAACGAGCGACAGCAAGAAGAAAAAGAAGAAGAATGAGGCGAGGAAGAAGATGAGGAGGCAAAGAAAAAGAAGAAAAAGAAGGAGAAGAGAAAGAAGAAGAACAATGAAAGTGAGCAACAGAAGGTACCCAAGAGAAAAACTTTTATTACGTCATTTGCTTTCGTATTCTCATCTGAAACTCTCTGAAGTCACACTGTGATCAAATTTTCTTCTTCTTCATCTTCTTCTTCTTCTTCTTCTTCTTCTTCTTCTTCTTCTTCTTCTTCTTCTCCTTCTTCTTCTTCTTCTTCTTCTTCTTCTTCTCCTTCTTCTTCTTCTCCTTCTTCTTCTTCTTCTTCTTCTCCTTCTTCTTCTTCTCCTTCTTCTTCTTCTTCCTTCTTCTTCTTCTTCTTCTTCTTCTTCTCTTCTTCTTCTTCTTCTCTTCTTCTTCTTCTCTTCTTCTTCTTCTTCCATTAAAAGTCAATTGATATACAGTTTTTGTATGTGAATATACAAAGTGATTGTCTCAATTTCAAACAATTATTGACCGAGCGAAGTGAGGTCTAAGATTCAAGTCGACGGTTTGGCATTTCTCTTAATGTTTAAATGTTTTTAAATGTTTATATGTTGCGCATTTACGGCGATAATAGACGGTAATAGATTTCCATGAAATTTGACAGGTATGTTCCTTTTTTTAACATGTAATAATTTAGCGTATGGCCCTACGACACAAATCTTTATGTTATCTAACATAAGTCAAACATATAAACAATGAAGTCATCTTAGTCACAAGTTTGAAAAAAGTGGAACTTTGATCATGTAGATTAACTGTGGTTGTATCGGCGCATTCTTCGTTGTTTCCTTATAATTTTTAATTATCATTTAATTTCAAATTGTAATGTATATTATTATTTTTATGTGACTTATCATCGTGGGTTAAATGGAAGAGGGGGCTTCTATTGTCTCAATTTCGCCCACATCACTTTATTGTAAAGTGTAAATAAAAGTCATTTATCTATCTCTATCTATCTATCTATTTCATGGACAGAAAGGGTGAGGAATTCTGAGGTATTAGAACAAATTGGGACTACAGTGGAGGTTGTTTACTGTATTAAGAGTCAGAAGCTTCAGTATTTTGGACATGTGATGCGCAATGAGAAGTACAGATTCCTGCAGTTGATAATGGAGGGCAAGATTGAAGGAAGACGCCGGCCTGGAAGAAGGAAAACATCCTGGTTAATGAACTTGAGAGAGTGATTCAACATTGAATCAACATCTCTGTTTCGAGCTGCAGTCAATAGAATCCAGATTGCATTGATGATCGCCGATCTCCGTCGCGGAGCCGGCATATAGAAGAAGAAGAAGAAGATTTAACTTTCTAGATAATATTTTTCGCTGATTGATTACACAGCTGGAAATAATTCTGTTTCTCTCCCACACAGTTTGGTAGAGAGTTAGTGGGAAGGATATTTTGAATATTTTTTCCGAAGAATGGACATTGATATGTCCAAAGCTCCGCCAATTTATGTACATGCATTACAATATCATCTTTAATTATTACAAATTGCTTTTCTCGTATCATATACAGTTCAATTAATCATTTTCTTAGTCTATTATGTAAATTCATCTATAATTTTGCTGTATTGTAAGCTATTGTATATAAGTGTATAAGCCAGTATATATTGTAATCTACATAAATAAAGTACTCAATCAATCAATCAACACACGCTTCTTCTGTTTCGACAGACGACAAAATTATCATCTGTTTTTTCAAGGACGTATTTATCCTTCTCATGTCCTTTAGCAAGTTTTCTCAGGGATGAGACCTAGTGCAATCGAATTTTCAAATCAAAAACCCACTATGTTCCAAAATTCGTGAAAATCGTTAGAGCCGTTTTCGAGATTCGTTGGACATGAATAACCAAATATAAAAATATAAACAGATATACAGAAATTGCTCGCTCAATATAATAGGATAATCATTTGATCACTTTCCAATACTCAAGCTCTGCACACACACATCGTCTCTTGTTCGTACAATATTTGCCAAAATAGCATCTATTATTTCGTTTGCAACACGTTGCTTTCGAGAAGATACAAAAAAGCATTTCTTTTTTCAGGAAAAATACATCAATGCACCTGTGTATCAATAATAGATATGCAGATGATACCATAATCTCTGTAGATACACGGAAGGACTGCAGGCACTTTTGAAAAAGTTGTACAAGTAGGTGCTAGGTATGGACTAAAGTGCGAGATAAATTACTTTTAACATGAAGAGGAGAAACCCATTTCTTTCTCCACAGTTTGTAGCGTAGACACAGACACACATCCTGCGCACAATGGATGCGCCGTGTCATTTTGCTTCATGTTCTTGCGATGAAAACATCTCTGTAACATACACAAACCAATATACCTGCTGACCAGTACACTACTTGGAACATTGCCAGCAACAGATGGAGGGGAGTGTTGCCGCGTCGCATTACAAAGCTCTCTCAGTCAGACACAAAAGAAGGAGAATGCTGCTAGGTAGTGGGAGTGATTAGTGGAGGATAGAGCATCGGACCTCTCCGTCTTCGAGAAAGAACCGTGTTAAAAGTAATTTATCTCGCACTTTAGAAATGAATGTCAACAAACAAAACTTTCAATAGTTAGTAAGGAAGAATTCAATAATATCCATATCACTGAAAATAACATAAGAATAGAAAGAATAAAGCACTACACATACTTGGGAACTATAATAAGTGAAAATTGGGATAATGCACAAGAGATCAAGTGCCGAATAGAAAAGCAAGAGCAATATTTGTTTAAATGAGTGCCTTATTTAAGAATCACAACATAACTCTCTCCACTTCTTGAGATGTTATGTCTTCACTGTGTTGCTCTATGGAGTTGAAACATGGACAGTCACACAAGAACTTTCTAAGAGGCTGGAGGCCTTTGAAATGTGTGATTCACAGCACACACCATTGGTAAAATTTTCCCAATCATAGGTAGCACCACCACCCATTCGCAGAACTGTTGCAGCAGAAGTGGAACGGAAGAAGCAAATCAGCGACCCAAGACACCCTCTGTTTCACCATCAACCAACGGCGACAAGGCTCAAGTCAAGAGGAGTTTCATCCAGTCAACAGTACCTCATAAGCTGCGTACACATATTCGCACTTCCAACTCGCACCGAGCACGCTCCCCCTCGTATCGCCCTCGTACCGCCCTCGTACCACCATCGAACCACAGTCGCTCCGACCACGCCCATCATGAACGTTACGGAAGATGTTAGATCTTCTCGCGTTCCCGGTCGAACCACTGTTGCTCGCCGGTCGATCATCAATCGCTCTGCTGGAGTGACGTTCGGTTGCGGAGCAGAGCGAAAGTCTGTACGCACCTTTACCACAACACCTGAACAACGAAGGTTGGATCTATGGCAGGAGGAACTGCAAAATCCGCTCTTGGAATTGAAAGAAATTGCTAGCTGTGGTAGTGAACTCCCTTTCACAACTTGGAAGTCTTTAAACTGACTACGCACAGGAGTCACAAGGTGCAAATCAAATCTACTATGCTGGGGTTACATTCAGGACGATGCTGCCTGCGACTGCGGCCTGGAACAAAACTACAATCACCTATTGCAGTGCGAGTTGCTTGACACAAACTGCTCTCATGACGACCTCCTCCAAAGCAACGACAAAGCCCTCGGGTGGCTAAATTTTGGGAGCGAAATATATAGAAAAATAGAAGACTGGTGACCCTGGACACGGAAAGTAAGTAAGTTTGAAATGTGGCTGTACAGGACGATGTTGCGGATCTTTGGAAAGAAAAAGTCACTAATGTAGAGTCTGCTTAGC